>NC_092640.1:34522783-34647783 GCF_039555335.1 Amphiura filiformis
GAGGCATTCTGAAATGAAGGTAGTGCATTGTAAATAACCAGCATTTTCCTTCATTTTCATCAATTTCATGCAGACATTGATGAATGCAACAGTTCTCCTTGTCAAAATGGAGGCTCCTGCATCGACCATGTCAACAGCTATGCATGCCAATGTCCGGGTGGGTGGACAGACTTTAACTGCAATGTAGGTAAGCGAAGTAGATAGATGAATGCACTCAGGGTCGTGCGTGCATGACATGTATGACTATTAAGGGGCTATGCAATAAGTATGAGCCCGGGGGAGGTTGAAATTGGGGGCCGAGAATTTTTGGTTTGCCGAAGGGGGGGCAAGTTTTGGCAAGCCGATAGTGGGCAGGCGATTTTTGGCACACATTCATGGAGCGCCTGTTTAATAAAATGCTCTAAAAAGGCCCATGGAAAACTGTATATGGAATCGCTTAAATATTCAAATTTGCCTGCTCGATGCGCGCGCAAAATATATAGACCATTTAAGGTTTGCAAATTGTGTTATCCCAAAAATTTGGAATCTGTAAAGGGTGAACAAAGACTTTTTGGCACGCCTAGAGGTGAGGGGCAAGCGATTTCGGGCAGGCCGAGAGGGGGGCAAGCAGCTTTTGGCACGTCGATTGGAAATAATTGTACCCCTCTCCAGGCTCATGATTATTACACAGCCCCTAAATGTTTTGCAAATTTTTCTGAAAGCATCATTTTCCCAGCTTTTTTAATTTTTCAAATCAACAAAATGTATGTCAAGTTATGGAAAGAAATATTTTGTAATTTTAGGAGGGGGGTATTTCTTTTGACCCCTGTAGATATAGTGTATTTGTCAGTAACCAGCATTTTTCTTCATTTTTATGCATTTCGTGCAGACATTGATGAATGCACCAGCTCACCTTGTCAAAATGGAGGCTCCTGTATGAACCAAATCAACAGCTATGCATGTCAATGTCCAAGCGGGTGGACGGGTCTAAACTGTGAAGCAGATATAGATGAATGCACTTCAGGGCCATGCGTACATGGTATGTGTGACAATGCTGTTAACCAGTATTCCTGTATCTGTGAACCAGGATGGCAAGGAATGCACTGCGATAATGGTAAGCGAAGCAGATAACTGAATGCACTTCAGGGTCGTGCGTGCTTGACACGTGTGATTATTAAGTGTGTTGAGGCATTTTGGAAGTAAAGTAGTGCTTTGTAAATAACTAGCATTTTTGCTCATTTTCATGCATTTCATACAGACATTGATGAATGTAACAGCTCACCTTGTCAAAATGAAGGCTCCTGTATGAACCAAATCAACAGCTATGCATGTCAATGTCCAAGCGGGTGGACAGGCCTTAACTGCGAAGCAGATATAGATGAATGCACTTCAGGGCCATGCGTACATGGTATGTGTGACAATGCTGTTAACCAGTATTCCTGTATCTGTGAACCAGGATGGCAGGGAATGAACTGCGATGATGGTAAGTGAAGCAAATAACTAAATGCACTTCAGGGTCGTGCGTGCTTGACATGTGTGATTATTAAGTGTGTTGAGGCATTTTGGAATTAAAGTAGTACTTTGTAAATAACTAGCATTTTCCTCATTTTCATGCATTTCATACAGACATTGATGAATGCAACAGCTCCCCTTGTCAAAATGGAGGCTCCTGTATCGACCAAGTCAACAGCTTTACATGCCAATGTCCAAGTGGGTGGACAGGTCTACACTGTGAAGTAGATATAGATGAATGCGCTTCAGGTCCATGCGTGCATGGCACGTGTGAGAATGATGTTAACCAGTATTCCTGTACCTGTGAACCGGGATGGCAGGAAATTAACTGCGATGAAGGTAAGTGTTGCAGTCACTGCCTTTAGTACCTCAGTGCGGTTGGAGAGGGCTTAACTGCTTAAGCAGATAGGTGAATGCAGTTCAGGGTCGTGGGTACATGACATGTGTGACTATGAAGTGTGTTGAGGCATTTGGCCGAGGGGGGGGGGCACTTCATTATGAAATGGATATAGGTGTAGGGCTGGCACTTTCTAAAAGAGCAAAATGTAAAAAATATGGGGTCATTTGGGTGAGAGCATGATTTTTGGCATTCGGTGAGAGCAAAATGTAAAAAATATGGGGTCATTTGGTGAGAAAATGACCTTTTTATAAAATCTTTGGATGAGAGCCAAAGCAGCGCCACAAAAACCTCGAAAATCGAATTTCTAGTTCTAAATGGCTTCAAATTTCTTTGTTTTTTCAAAATAAGTAACAAAATCAGTGATAAATGAAACTTGCTGTTCAAATCGAATTTGTAAGGGTCTTTGGGTGACAGATCAAATGGAAAAATAGGGGTCTTCGGTTGACAGAGCATGTGTTCGTAAAAAAATATGGGGTCTTTGTGTGACAGCGACGCTGAAAAGGGGGGTCTTAACAGCCCTATATACGTGTCACCTCCAAAGTGGGAGTGCCCCCGGGGCATTTAGAATAAAGGTATAGTACGTTGTAAATATAAATCAGCATTTTCCCTCATTTTCATGCAGATATTAATGAATGCAACAGTTCCCCTTGTCAAAATGGAGGCTCCTGTAACGACCAAGTCAACAGCTATACATGTCATGTCCAAGTGGATGGACGGGCCTTAACTGCGAAGCAGATATAGATCAATCTACTTCAGGGCCATGCGTACATGGCATGTGTGACAATGATGTTAACTAGTTGGTTAACATTATTGGGTCGTGCGTGCATGACATGGTAACTAATAATGCTGTGCAACAATTATGAGCCCGGGGCCAAGAATTTCTTTGGCCAGCCGAAGGGGGTGGGCAATTTTGGCATGCCAATGGGGAGGGGCCAATATTAACACACATTCTGGAGGCGGCTTTATATATAAATTTCCTACTCGGTACACTCGCAAAATATGTATAGACCTTTTAAGGTTTGCAAATTGGTATCTCAAAAATTTGGCATGTGCAAAGGTAGGGTGGGCGGGGTCAAATATTTTTTGGCAGGCCGAGAGGGGAGGGACAAACAATTTTTGGCAGGCCGAGAGGGGGAAAGCATTTGGCACGTCGTTTGGAAATGTTACCCCCGTGGAGAAGGGTTCATAATTATTGCTCAGCCCATAAAGTGTGTTGAGACATTCTGAAATATTATAGGTAGTGCATTATAAATAACTAGCATTTTTTTATTTTCATCTAATTCATGCAGACATTGATGAATGCAACAGCTCCCCTTGTCAAAATGGAGGCTCTTGTATCGACCAAGTCAACAGCTATACATGCCAATGTCCAAGTGGGTGGACGGGCCTTAACTGTGAAGGTAAGCGAAGCAGGTAGATGAATGCACACCAGGGTCGTGCGTGCATGACATGTTTAACTATTAAGTCGCTGTGCAATAATTATGAGCCCTGCGGGAGGGTAAAATTGGGGGCCAAGAACTTTTTGCCCAGTCGAAAGGGGGAGGTCAAGCAATTGTTGGCAAGCCGATAGGGGATGAGCTATTTTTGGCACACATTAATGGGGCGCCTTTTAGATAAAAAAAAGTCTCATTGAAAACTGTATGGAAACGCTTAAATATGCAAAATATTTTGCTCGCTGCGCTTGCAAATTGAGAACCTACAAATTTGGCATGTGCAAAGGGGCGGGGCAAATATTTTTGGCAAGCTGAGAAGGGAGGGGCAAGCGATGATGGGCAGGCCGAGAGGGGGCAAACATTTTTGGCAGGTCGTTTGGAAGGGAGGGGGCTTATAATTATTGTACAGCCCATAAGTCTGTTGAGTCATTCTGATATATTATAGTGTATTGTTAATAACCAGCATACGTTTTTCATTTTATCCATTTAATGCAGACATTGATGAATGCAACAGCTCCCCTTGTCAAAATGGAGGCTCCTGTATCGACCAATTCAACAGCTATACATGCCAATGTCAAGGTGGGTGGACAGGCCTTAACTGCGAAGCAGATATAGATGAATGCACTTCAGGACCATGTGTGCATGGCATATGTAACCATGATGTTAACCAGTATTCTTGTAACTGTGAACCGGGATGGCAGGGAATGAACTGCGATGTAGGTAGGTGTTGCAGTCACTGCTTTTAGTAATTCAGTGTGGGTGGGCAGACCTTAAGGTGGGACAGGTGTAATTGGCACATTTTTGTGTGGAAATATCGTAGAAACTCTTTAAATGATTCATTATAACAGGTATAAAATTAAAGAAAAACAGGTTCAATTAAAATTTTATGCATGTTAATTAGCTAATTTGCATATTTAATTAGCGAATATCAGTCGTTTAAAAAAAATTTAGCTCCACTACAAAATGTCCTATTGAGACACTTGAGGTATCAAAATAAAGCTCTTGCAAAGATCTAGTGCATGAGGCTATTCCAGTAACATCAGTGGGTAGGAGGTGTAACACCTATGATTTTGGGATAAAATGACACCTTGTTTGTACCAATTTTGGTATATTTGGGAAATTTAGGAATATAACCAAGGGTGATTATATAATAAATCATTATTATGTCATAAAGGTTTATGCATGTTTTCACATGTCGGACAGTACCATTATCGATAGCGATCGTACTTAAGCAAGCTATTAAGCCGCGCCGGTACCAATATATACATGTATATACCTCAAGATAGAAAATGGGCAAAATAGAGGTTAATGGCCTTCCTGCATAAACAAGACGTCGCGACTGCACAACATGGCTTCGGAACCGCAACCCCATGAGTCGAAGCCAGTATACCATCAAGCCACCTTGCCTTCAATAAAAGTATGCTTGAAGTTACCTTGTAACGAGTATGTTGCACTTACTTTTTCATATTGTAGGCGTTTGTTCTCATGAATGGAACGGAAATTGCTACAATTATGTTGACAGTCATAAATCATGGTCTTATGCTGAAATGTACTGCGTCAGTCAGTTTGGAGCTCATCTTGTAAGCATTCATTCCTCTGAAGAGCATTATTTTGTCAACGGGCTTATTGGATCAGCTGGGGTAAGTGACATTTTTTTCCAAATTGAAGGGAAATAAAAACGTGACGTCCCTTACCTTTTGTTAAAACAAACAAAACCTGACATACCCGATTTACGACATTGCGAGTGTACAGTTTTTAGAAAAACGTCTACGATTATTTGCTTGCAATGACCAAGAAACAAGCGAAATTGCAATTGTATACATTATTTTTCAAAGTGGGGGACATCCCCTAGTTTGGTTTATTATAAAGTCACAAGTAAACAAATCCCTTTTCGCTTGGACTCCCAACACAGTGGCGTACCGTGGCCGCCCCAACCCCGGGGGCTGAAGAAGAAACAATTTTGCCGCCCCTTCCTTAACAGCCCGAAAAGGTTGACCCAATTTTTTTCACGGTCGTTTGAAAAAGTGAAGAGCAAAAAAAAAAAAAAAAAAAAGATTTCAGCAAACATTTTTTCAAAATTTTATATGCTTTTCAATTTTTGGCGCCCTTTTTTACTTTGATAATTCTTTTTTCCGCCCCTTCGTTTTTGTCGCCCCTGTTTTTGCCGCCCTTGTTCTTCCGCCGCCCTTCATTTTGGCCGCCCCTTGCTTTTACCCCGGGGCTGGCGCCCCCAAAGCCCCACCCCCCAAAAAAAAATACGCGCATGCAACACTATGTTTAAAAGCAATAAAATATGTAAAAACTTGCCCACGAATGGCTTCAATTTAGGCCTTCATTTAACTTTTTTTTTGGATTTTTAAACTAACATTGTACATAATAATAGTGTCGGTTCTGCTTTGGCCACCTAACACTATAGAAATAATTTATACAATAATATTATTATTGTATAAATCATTATTATTCAATGACATGTCTTTAATTCGGCCTTCATTTCACCAATTTTTTGGGGTTTTTTTTCAAACAGAAACTACACACAATAATAGTACTAGAATGACATACTAAATGGCTTTAATTGGGCCTTTATTTTGCAAAAATTTCTCACTTCTGAGGGGCCACATCAGACACAAAATGAGCTGTGCCAAGAATTGAAAGACCGTATCGTTTGTATTCACAACAACAGCAGGACAAATTCAATCAGGCTGGCCATCATTAAGGATGAAACTAAAAAGGTTTAAACAGAAAGTGATGAAATTAAGAACTAAGACATTTTTTCACTGGCTGTCATTTATGTATGTGGAGACTTGTGTTAAAACCATTCTCATAAGGCTGTATTCTTTTTCCCTCACTCTTCAATCTATCATGCAGAGTGCATCATGAGACGTGCAATAGACGGATGGTCTCATGGTCTCTCAGTCAGTGGTCGAATTGTAATAAACCCAGGCCGTCTAGATTTTGAAGGCGAGTGGTCAATCACTAGCCTAGCAAGATGCTATATCTCTAGGTCTGAAGATCATTTGTACCAATATGAAACCCTACCGCACTGTTGACACCCTCTCTTTCGTTTTCAAGGATTAAGGCTAATTAATTAGGACAAAGCGAATACATTGAAAGTGCTGAAACTTGAATGTAAATTGGATTCAATGTTGGGTGATCCGCAGCGAGCGATTTTTAGTGTCTATGGTGGGTGGAAAACCGCTCGCTAGAAATTGAGTTTAAGCGAGCGGTGGCAAGCGAGAGCGATCGCTCGCCTCAAACGGCAAGGCCTGGGTTCAACCTGTTATGCAGACGGTACCTCATAAATACTAGTAATATCCCTATTTTTAACTTGAACTGTAGGGTATTCGTACAATTGACCGATATAAATTGCATGAATTGCAACTGTGGCTATTTATACCATTTTTTACATACTTTCTTACAACTGTAGGCTATTCGTGCAATTGATTGACATAAATTGTATGAATTGCAACTATCTGTGGCTATTTATACAATTTGTAAAAATTGCTTACGCACGTAGCTATTTTGTGCTATTTGTACAAATTGCACACTACAACTGTAGGCTACTCGTGCAATTGAATGACATAAATTGTATGAATTGCAACTATCTGCGGCTATTTATACAATGTGTATAAATTGCTTACGCACGTAGCTATTTTGTGCTATTTGTACAAATTGCGCACTCTCTTGCAATTGCAGGCTATTTGTGCAATAACCAATCCTGCGCCTTTATGCTGATTTTGACATTTTGCGGTGTTGGAAAACGTCCGTTTGTCCTAATTTCAAGAATGCACTGCACAAATGTGACATACGGTAGCAAAAAGAGACACTTTTGGGCCGGTTATTAAGTTTGAGTGTTTTACTATATCTTAATATAGAGATATTTTGCTCCACAACGATATTTTCCTCAATGAAATCGGACATTCCTAAGCGAAGATATTGAGATCGTACGTTATGGTGTATTGTAAAATTGTAAATTGAGATATCGGCCTTTAAAAATATTACTGACAATGTTGAGAGTAGGAATGACTTTGAAAAATGTCTGAAAAAAATACAAGATGCTTGGTCCAAAACTATCAGACAATATTTTAAACATTGTTAACATCACAAATTTGCAACAAACCTAAATTGTGACAAAATCACCCCCGGGCAGATTTTCTGCTACTTCTCCATTTACGATCCTGCCCAAAAGTGTCTGCTTTCGATATACCACGTCACAAATGGAGCCTAGAATATATTTATTTTAATATCTTATACCCGAGATTTGATTGCACTTAATTTGTCTGCTTTGTACGTGAAAACTGACTAATAACTTCTGACTTAGCTATCGTATTGATCACTATTTTAAAAAAGGCGTGCGGAACGGGAGATAACAGAGACATTGCGATTTCCAAACGTAGACATCGGACGTACGTTGATCTATTCAAAACCACTCTCCTGTATCGAAGCGAGGTCACGTATTTCGCTATTTTTGAAGATATTCCACGTGCGCGAAATCGACGTAGATACATCGTTGATAATGTATAAAATGTGTCCATTTCACAATATGTTAAAGACAGTCAAAGATAATGAACATACGAAGGAAAGTCTAATTATTATTATGATCTTTTTTGTTTGTAACAAATCATTATAATAAAGGTACAGCGATGTGTTTAAAATGGACTAAATTTAAACGCAATATTCATACGCAGAGATTGGCCATTGAAATGTGTGTGATACTTTGCGTACAAAAAATGACCTTGCGATTTTCCATTTTGGATTCCCTACGTAGAATAAAACGCAGATGCTACGTTGAATATGCCGATTTTAGTCCATGCAACGCGCCCAATTTTCAGGACGATAAAGTCTCATTTTGAAAGTAAAGTCATGATGTATGGATGTAGTGATCTTTAATGTACCAAAATATATGTTTTTGGGCAACTATAATATTTTGGGAGCACAAAAAACAATTAAGTTTAATCAGCATGTAGGTCAACATTTTAGTCAAAATCAAAAGCGGCCTGTTTGAATCAGGCATAGACTCAGCTTACTGTTATCGCCATCGGGACTGTTATGTTTCCATCACTATGCCCTCTATCGACCTAGGTTAGAAGCTGTTAGATTAGATCAAATATTATAGTCTTTATTTCAGCTTACTTGTTCTCCTTCGTGACGAATGAGCATAATCCAGTTTGGAACCGAGACTAGCAATATTTAACATCGTATTAACGTACGTAAAAACGTACGCAAAAACGTACGTTCCACGTGCTGCGTTTAGAAAATCGCAATGTCTCTCGTATGAGGTAAAGCACGCAAAACTTCATGTAGCATGCGCATGTCACATTGTGCTATATTGTTTTCCAGGCATGGATCGGGTTAAATGACAAATCTACTGAAGGTACATACAAGTGGAGTGATGGCACTCAAAATGACTACACTAACTGGAAACAATACGAACCAAGCAATGGAGGTGTTCTGTATGGAGAAGATTGTGTAGAATTTTTTCATGATTCCGACACCTGGAATGACGAAGCCTGTACTTCAGAAAGGGTATTTGTTTGTAAAAAGTAATGACTTATTGTCATTAATAGTTTCGTTAAAAACAAATATAATTTGTTACCCACTTAATAACCAGAATGTTCAAACGGCTTTAAGGTGATACCGATCACGAATATTGGTTCGATTTTTTTTTGTAATTTAATAATATTTTTTTTTACATTTTGACATTAAAAGATAAAACTCCGTGCAGCTTTTGATTGGCTAATAAGAACCACACTTCTTAAGCATAAACGGGCGCGTGTGTTTGTTGTTGATAATTTTACATAGGCTGTCACCAATGCAAGAATAATTAATTAATGGTGACAATTAATCATAGGCCTACTGTTGGATTTGATCAGCTATAATGACATTTATTTGAAAATAAATTGATACTTGGATGTTTGAGGTAAGATGTTGCAGCTTATATCAATGCTCAAATCCGTTGTGTAATTGAATGGGATTATTTTGTAATTTTAAAACGCTTAAAATATATCAAACAAGTAGGCCTATATTAATAAATAATATTAATACTAGGTAAAACCGTTGGGATTCGATAATGAACCCCACAAAACTAACCGAGTGTATGGAAAATGCCATACGGCTGAGCGACTTTGTGAGTTTTGTCGTCATCTTGGATTACATCAAAATTTATCAACCTAAAAGGTGCACGTGGCCGACATTATTGACAGCCTCGTTCACACATTTTAACCCCATCAACAATATTGCCTTTAATCATGTTAATAGTTTGTAATTAAAGAGTACAATTGACCACACCACAATAATTACCAGAATGTTAAAACTTTTATTTTATCATGATCAGCAACGTCTTTTAAGGTGATACTGATCACGAACAATTGATTAGAACTTACGGTAATTTAGTAATAAAGAGGGGTATTCCGACTGTTTTGACATTAAAAAAAAATCCATGCAACCGTTGATTAACTAATCAGAATGGTTGTTGATAATTTTATACAGGCTGCCACAAATACAAGAATAATTAATGCTTTCAATTTACTAAATCATGCTGTTGGAATTTCATGATATTTTTTTGAAAAAAAAAAAGTTACTTCGAAGTTTATAAATGTTGGTATTTATACAGCGCCTTTCACATGTGAACATATACCAAAGCGCTTTACATTTATTCCGCCGTCGTTAGAATATGTCAGCTGCCATACAATGCCCAGGGCATGCTCATACCTTTGGGCGGCGCTCAATGGACAGTATTCATAACAGCTCCCCATTTCACACCTGGGTGGAGATGAGTAATCGAGATAAAGTGCCTTACTCAAGGGCACAACACGATGGCATCGCCGGGGCTCGAACCCGCAACCTTCTGATTATGAGTCGTAGCCCGTTACGCTCGGCCACCGTGCTCCCTAAGTTTAAAGTAATATTTTGCAGCTTCTACAATTTTTGAACATAATGAAAAAGGCTTGTACATAAATTTTTAATTAGTCCCTGGAGATCAATGTTCAAATTTTATCTATGTGCATGTGTAAGAATCACTGTAATTTTAACGGTTCTGTGACAAACACAAAAGTGCGGTTTCTAATGGAACCATTTTGATTTGTAGTAGCTCAGCTAACAGTTTAAGTGCCAGTGTTGTTCAGGTTATAATATTAATATCATTATATTATGAACTTTAGTATTTTTCAGTATGAGCATACAGGGAGTCCCATGAGGATTAGTTCCCTCCGTGTGATAGATTCTATAAAATGTTGTAGTTTCACGTTACCATCAATATGAATTAGACAATAATACGATGGCTTAGAGCCAGAACCATCTATGTCCATTTGTTATTGTTGTTTGTTACATGTTACCTATTTCGATAACAAATGGACGATTAATTCTGCCCTCCATAAGAAAATGTAAGTGACTTTGGGGCATATGCATGGTCACTTGTTTAATTGACCATGCATATGCCGCAAAGTAACATGCATTTATTATGGAGGGCATAATTAATCGTCCACGTGTTGCCGAAATGAGTAACATGTAATTGAGAAAACAATTGGACATAGGTGGTTCTGGCTCTAAGCCCTCGAATATCGTTTCCATAGTTTGCACAAAATAACATTCACCTCTGCTGTTGTACAATACTGATCCCGAACAATTGACTCGGATTTTCGTAATTTAGTAATAAAGAGGGATTTCTGACTGTTTTGACATTTTTAAAACAAATTAAAAAAATCCGTGTAGCCATTGGTTAACTAATGAGAATGGATCCAAAGGACCCTGTGTAGGTTGTAGATAATTTTATATAGGCTGCCACCGATACAGGAATAATTAATGCTGACAATTAATCATACTGTTGGATTTGATCAGCTGTATGACATTTATTTGAAAAAGAAATGCTGCTTGGAAGTTTGATGTAATATTTTGCAGCTTCTACAATGTTTGAAATATATAAATAGAGAAAAAGGGTCGTACATAATTTTAATCTGTGTAGATCAATGTTCAAATGTTATTTATGTACATGTGCAAGAACCACTGTAGTTTGAACAGTTTTGTGACAAACATCTGATGTAGATAAGTGCGGTTCTAAATGAACCGTTAGGTCTGTACACTGCAAATATATTTTAAACAACTGTTTGAAAATTTTAAACAACTCTGGCTACGTGTTATGTTTGTTAAACACTTAAGGGGGTACTACACCCATATGGTAAATTTGTGACTATTTTTGCATTTTTCTCAAAAAATAATTATACACTGGTAACAAAAGTTATGTATATTACTGGGGCAAGATATCCAATTACTACACTGAAATTTCAGTTACTCAAGACAAGCGGTTCAGTATATATGATAGGAAACGAGGTACGTCCTAGCAGTACCTTATTTCTGATCATAAATAACAAACCGCTTGTCTTGGGTCACTGAAATTCCAGTGTAGTAATTGATTCCTTGCCCCTATAATATACATAACTTTTTGTTACCACTGTGTTATTAGTTTTTGAGAAAATGCACAAATAGACACAAATTTATCGAGGGGTGTAGTACCCCCTTAACAACCCATGCTGTATAAAAGTTTGATGATATTGAGGAACCCTTCCACATAAACTAACAGAAGTTTCGGCACCTTATGCACGTATGTAGTGCACTTTGTAAATAGAGCTGAAAGGTAGTGACTTTGCAAATTGGTTGGTATTTATAAACTGGCCTCAAAAAGAAACTTATAATTTGCACAGGCGAATAATTGGAACCCAGCCAAAGAAATATGTTGTGCTGTGAATGTGGTCAAGGAAGGTGTTGCATGTCCGTGCATTTTGCTGTTGTGTCATTTGGACAACTGTTTGGTTACTGACCAGTGTTTAGAATAGAGTATTGAAGTAATCCTGTGTGCAATTTTTGTTCATTTTTATGGAGAGGATTTTAAGATATGACCTGTGAAAAATTATAAGTTTTTTTTGAGGCCAGTTTATTATATTCCTATGGGAAAATTAATATCAGAATGTAGAGAATATTTGATTTTAAACAAACACATACCTACAATTAGTACATTATTAAACAGAAATGCTCATCAAGTTATTCACTCAATTTATTTGTCATGGATCGCTCATAAAATTCAAATGGCGTGATTAGCAATTGGTGTTGTTGAGGTTATAATAATTAAATTTAGTACCGTAAAACCCCGTCTACAAGCATATATAGTGTTTTTTATAAAAGCTTAATTAATTCGAAGCAAGCGTTAATATACCAATACAATTGATTGGTCTTAAAATAATACTTGTTTGTATATGCTTGGATCCGTAATTTATTTGCTCAAACTCCATAATGGCGACTGGATTAATGTAGCTTTCATCAGAAGCACACTATATGCTTGTAGACGGGGTTTTACGGTATATTAAGTACATGAGTCTACAGGGAGTCCCATAATGATTAGCTCACAGCCGTGTGACAGTTTCTATGGTATTTTGTACTTTCACGTGACCATCAGCATGAATAAGACAATATATCTTCAATAGTTTGCACAAATCACAGTCTACCTCTGCTGTAAACAAAAAGAGTACACAATTACACAACGTTGCATAGATGCTGTGATCCCTTTGGTTTTCATAAGCTCCAGTAGTAACGATTTTGATACACCCTGTATACTAACATTGTAGCATATGTATTATTGAGAACATATTTTATATCTCTCTCTTAACAGTGTACTTACAGTTATATCTATATATGCGCTTTTATAAATGCGCACGTGACCCATGGGCACGACATACCAAGACCAGCAAGCGTGATCAAATCCTCATGCATTGACCACTATACAGAAAGGGGTAGGAACTCTGTAGATAAATATCATCAAATTTAAGTAATAATTGAATTGCAAAATTATTACACATTATGCAATTCTGAATTTGTAATATGTTATCAAAAATAACATTTTTAAAGTATTTGACGACGGAAAAATTTACAATATAATCACAAAGTTGAACAAAACAGCAGTCTCATGTTGTTCCGCCTTTGCATTCAAATGTATAGAAAGACCACTCGCTATGTAGAAGGTCACTTCGAGACTTACTGTCTATAAGCTGTTATGGCAGCGCGGAGGTGGTCACGTGCGCAACTATAAATATTTATAATAATTACATATATAACCGAAGTACTGTTTAATGTAATATTCAATGCTCCTAGCTTAAGGTTTGTTCATTTTGTCTTCATCTTGAATTCAGGTGGATTTGGTAAAATGATCTAACTTGAAATTAAAATCGCTGTTTCGAGAAAAATAGCTTTTAAGTTTGAACACTTGACGTTTTTTTTTTTTTTTTTAAAATAAATTATTAAACATATCTAATGTCTTAGAAAATATAAAAATCTCATTATAAGTGGTGGCATGGTGGTGATTTTAGGATATCACCAATGGCAAGAGCGCTCTCACATAACCCATGCTAAGTTAGATCGTTTTACCAAATCAGGGCCGTAAAGGTTGGTGATCTGATTGACAGCCTCATCCACTCATTTTACCCCATCAAAATTGAGATTTTGAGATTCACAGTATTTGGGGGGGGTTCAGTGTTTAGTTGACTGACTGAACCTTTAATGTTTTAGAGACTACAATAATTAGACTTTCAAATGGTTTTTGTTAATAGCAAAATATCGCAATAAATCTACTTCATTAGCAGAATCAAAGCGAAACGATTGGTTGTTTTTATTAGTGTCGTAACATTTGGAGTGCCCAATCATCTAACGTAACACTCAACTCGTCAACCCATTTTCTATTCACAGATTATCCACTGTGTTCCGTTTGTTAAAAGTGCTTTCCCCTGACCCTGGTTGCTAGCGATCACATTTATCAAAATAATTGGCGTAAACAACGGTCTATGGGCTGTTATAACGGTCTATGGGCTGTAAACTATACAAAAGAAACAATCTAGAAACACTAATAGAGGCCGTCAGCGTGACGTCATTTGCCGCCATCTTGTGGGTACACTCTGTGATGGTCGTTCGATCTCCATGCGTGGACAGCAAAATCACCGCGTTGATGCGTGATAACAGCTGCGCGCGTGGCAAGCTGCGCCCTGCTCGTAGTGTCCAACGCAAGAACAGCAGATCATTTGTACCCACAAGATGGCGAAAGGCTGACGGCCTCTATTGGCCAGTGAAGTTATTAATATCTACACAAGTGAATTGAATACTGAAAGAAATTAAAGTTTTGCATTAACTTTCTATACATTTCAGTGCCACAATTGTATTATATATTGCCGCGATATAAGATAACCAACTCAAAGCTAAGCTGCTAGAAATTACAGGACTGGCTAAATATTTAACATAATTTTTGGTTTGGAGCTTCGACGCCTTCGCATCTCAACCCCATACCATCTAACATACCACATAACATTTCAACTGAACAACACACCCATTATTTCTGGTAATGGTCTGTTTTCACCCTTTATCTATATATTATACACTGTACATCAACTTGCCCATTGGTTCAGACTGTACCATTTGTTGTGGTTAGCAACATGCCCACCAACATTTCGACCAGATAATGTTTTCCGATATTTTGCTAAGGGCGTGATCATTCATATTTTTGTTTGATGAGTGCCTCAAATTCTGGTAAGTTTTATTTACGGTTGGGCTAAAGTAACTTTAACGATCACTAGACATTGACTGTTTGTAAAAAAAGTCTATATCTCGGTTTTGCATTTTTCTAAGATGCAACAGGTCCAACATATAAAAGCAAATTCGGTGTATCTTGAGTAGCACCTTGTAAATCTAACCGTCCACTGGTTCCGTTGCTCACGACATTATGCTTAACAGCACTTGGTTCTAGCGCTGAGTCCAGGCCAAGTTCTATAGCTGCTGCACCTGTAACCATAGAAGCATACGAGACAAGTATTATATAATGAACCATAATGAAAGATTATATCGCGTCTCATGTTACTGTCAATTACGATCCTTGGCTGGTTTACACAGGTTAATAGCGCTTAAAAGGAAGGCAGATTTATTACACAGTACTTTTACAAGACAAAAAGCAACTTTTCTAGGCATTGTTGACATGGTGCCTTCGTGAAAGAAAGTTTCCTACTGTAAAGACCTAACTTTTGAGATGGTTTGTATGTTTGGAGGTGCAAAATTAACAATAAGACGCCCGGTTATACCACCGCGTTCAGCAAGTCATCATCACGACAGATGACGTCAGACGCGATACAAAATACGTAAAACCTTACAAGGTTCCCGAGCTATCCTGTACGTAAAATTTAAGTGGTTCTACGAAGAGCCTAAAAGGTTCGGGAAAGGACATGCAAGACAATTTTAGACCTGACAATGTTACATGTAGGTGAAAGTTGGGTATTGGCGAACACCCTTTCTCTTGGGCTTCTAAATACAACAGACAAACATGATGAATTGCAACTTGTAAAATACAACCACAAAGTACGAATATAGATCTACAAAGTGTTTATTGACAAAACATATTCCCCTGGGGACTTATGGCCTATAAAACAAAATGGCCGCGTTCGTGATTACCCAACGGACAGGGGTTGATTTTCCATTCCCACATTTTGCAACCTCAAACCATGAAAATTACTCGTAACAGGGGGATAATAATGTGGAATTTTCAATAGCTCGTTTACACAGTGTACCATAGTGAACTGGATGGTTAAGTCAAAAGAAGAGAATGAAAGTAATTGTGAACTTTTTAAGATGGATGCAGATGTAAATGAGAATCTAGAAAGTTTTCTCACCTGCAGTATGAGCACACGCCATAGACGTTCCACTCATGACGCTGATACCATCATTAGTATCATATGCTATGCTACGTATACCTACACCAGGGGCGAAGATGTCAACACATTTACCGTAATTGGACGACAGTGACCTCATATCAGATTCATCTGTCGCTGATACTGTGATGGTCTGAAAAGAGGGTAAAATATTATTTATTAGTAAAAAGATTTAGAATCAAATTTTTTACCGCCTAATGGTTATGATGAGAGGTGAATTCTTTATAGAATATCATCAAGCGTCGATCCCTTGAAACCACAGCCCCCCCCTCAGTGCAGCCAGAACTCTCCTGAATGGAAAGGAACAAAGGGATGACCTTGATTCAAAAATTCATTTGCCTATCTCACTATGTTCCTACAAGATTGAAAACCTGCATTTACGATCAGTTACTGAAGCTAGCAGTACGGAATAACTACAGAATGTCTTCTCACTGCACGCACTGCTGAACACATGGTACAGGATAAGTAGTGTGTGAAGTGGCGTCTCGTGATTCGTGAACCAGTGAACCCCTTGTGCAGAAGAATTATCCCTGTACAGGTTCAAATTGCACAACCCTTCGTAAAGATAAGGGGGCATCCCAAGTGTTGATACCTGCACCACTACATTTCTCTAGGTACCAGTGGTCCCTTGTAATAGTCTTCAAGACTACTAGTGGCCAAAATAGTTGAATATTTCCTCTACATTGTCTTCCAAAAATGGCAAAGTTCTCTGGCATTAAGGGATCTGGAATGAGCGTTTTGAGCGTTTCGACAGTATTTTTAGGGGACATGAGAGCACCTCAGACGTATCGAATTGCATTCTGAATACGAAGCATGTCTTTCTGATATCAAATAATTTTCATTTTTGAAAATCACGATATAATACAAATTTTATAACAAATTATTAAAATTTGATATTTTTCACCTTTTTGATATATATCAGTCCTCGAAGTAAATTTTATAAATCTAATGATATATTCTTAAAGTGTATGTAGCTGGGAGGAAAAGCCGATGATCAATTGAAAATTTTGACCTTTCATATTGAAGATATGGATTTTTTCCCAAAAAGCCCTAATCCATATCTTCAATACGAAAGGTCAAAATTTTCAATTGATCGTCGGCTTTTCATCCAACCTACATACACTTTAAGTATAAATCATCAGATTTATAAAGTATACTTCAAGTACTGTTAGATATCAAAAATATTAATTTTAATGATTTGCCATAAAATGTGTATTACATTGTGAATTTCAAAAATTCAAAATTATTTGATATCATCAGGACATTCTTCGTATTCAGAATGCAATTCGATATGTCTGATGTGCTCTAATGTCCCACAATAAATACTGTCCAAACGTTCATACCCCTTCCCTTAAGCAGGTCTTGAAATAGTGTGTGTGAAAAGTTTTGTAAGAAACCTACCTCAGTCACTCTTCCCGGAGAAAACAAACAAGCGTCAGTGTTGCTTCCACCTGCCGCAGTTGTTGTTGTTACTCCAGCTTGAATCAAGTTTCTAACTGCTTCATCAAGGGATTCCGAAGCGCCACCACCGAGAGAGATAGAGGCTATGGCTGGTCTGGTTGCGTTTACTGCAACCCAATCTAATCCTGTAAAAGAAAACACAAAGTAATGCGAAGATTCATTTTGTGTTCTTTGAAGTTGTAAAATAAAACGGCAGTTGTTCTTAAGTCTTGCCGATATTTCATTAAAAAATTAAAGGAGGCTTTAATGGAGTTTGCCTCCCACGTGACAAAGGTTTTTATTCTAAAGCAGTTATGAATTCGGCAGACGGTCGAATCCAGAATCGGCTTTTGGTAAATTCATTTTACGCATGCATTATTTTTGAATTAGAGAACAATTTTTAGGGATCTATGCTTTATCTATAGAGGGCAGCATATCGATTTTTTAACGGTTATCGTCGTTGACCGCACTGCGATACACCGTTAGCTAACCCTGTATGTCTCCCTCTTTTGATTACTTATTATGCTGTTATCATCTGATCTCCGTTACAAAATTGATATGCTGCCCTCTATTATGTACATCATCGATTCCTTGTTCTCTAATTCAAATGTTATGCATGCGTAAAATGAATTTACCAAAAGCCGGATTCGGCCGCCTGCCGAATTCATAACGATATTATTGCAATGAGTTACAAAGTTAACACCTATTACCAAGTTCACTTTAATGTTAACAAAACTTGTTTATTTCTAAGTAAAGTATGTATGGGCAATGCGCGTACGTAATAAGTCATACAATGATTACAGATCTTATTACAAAAGATTAAATAGCAGCTTCTTGTTCTTGATACAAAGGTCTGTTGCATGCACTCAAAGTTCCGGACGACTCTCTAAAGTATATGCTGTTTCAAACTTGCCCAGCAAAGTCCACTGTTGACTTGAACGTGAACACACAAATTATGTCCTTTTCGTACAAAATCTTTGCACAGATGACACCTACGTTGACATATACGTGTTGTTTCATAAACAAGACTACCCCTTTTGGCGTAAAGAAATCACTTCGCAGGTACCCTTCTTTAAAGCCACATAGCTGTAATCACATTAAATCCCATACAACACTTTCATACAATGACACGGAAATACCTTGCTTATTGCCTCAGGAGCACCAGTAAATTGGAAAATCCCAATTCTAATAACAGCTCCTTCCTTTACATTGACATTGACACCACGTATCAACATGGTTTTTCTATATGATGCAATGAAATCATCCCATTTGTGTTATTTTGGATATTTCCAGATTTTAGACACAGAACATTTACCTAAATTCGCTACCAAATAAGCAAAAAAGTATACTACGTATATATCTATATGCGAGTAATAAAGCATTGCAAATAACTCGTTCTGTAAGTATTTATATGTTAACCATGGTTTCTGAATTCAACAACCTCATTTGCACGAAAAACATTTAATATGTAAAATATAAAATATACCATTTGCCCGTATTATTACCACTTCAATGCATGTTTCCAAAAATAACCGAACCTGGTTTTTAGTGACATTTAGATTATTCTGGTTTTGCAAATTGTGCTGGTTGTTGCTTGAAGGCTACAACCAAGGTCGCTTAGTTGACTGGTTTGACAAAGGGCAGACAATTTTGCCCGACACTCTAATTGAAGACCGAATTATATAAAAGACTAAGTTTGCGAATGACGTCCTGTTAACCAGACCTAAAATGCCGTACTGCGCAGGTCTGCAACCAATCACGTCGCGCATTTGCCCTGACGTCAGGCGCAAACTAGTCTTTTTAATTCGGTCTTCAATTATACCTCTGATAACATTTGACGAGGATCCCATCCCAAAGCAATCCAAAACTCTAACACCATAAAGTTTGGCTTCAGTGGCGACTCCAAAGGATGTTCCTGCAGCTGTGCCTGAACAATGAGACCCGTGTCCATTGCAATCTGTACCCTGAAAGAATACGAAAAAAAGGCATTTTAAACATTGAATGCTGTACTCAAGAATACCGAATAACCAGCATTCCACGTTTATTATCGTGCAGTATTTTTTACCATGATTACCAGGCTCTTAAAGATTTTCTGTGCGGGTCATGCAGTTTAAACCCAAAGAAATTGCTGATTATACGCCAGGGATCGTACACTGCTATCGAGTGCTTCGACTACGAGATTTATCTGAGCGTGTCGTGATTTATGGTGATCAGTGATAGCGAACAGGACCATCGTGTATTGTGTATAAATTCGCCAAATTTGCACATTTCTTTTTCTGTAACGACTATTAGATTACTTTGTTTAAGAAATATTAATCTTGATATCTTATAATATTAAATGCATGTTACTATTGTTTGTAATTTAAAATTAAATAGAATTATGTATCTCAAGAGATATAAAAACAACCTTGAATGTGACTGACTAATTTTACTCCACCATTGTCCACACTGATGTTACTCGACCCTCCTCATCTGGTTACAATTATAGCGTTGAGGTGTACTAAAGCAGAAGCAGACGCAAATAGTTTCTATGAATCGACTGGATTTAAGCTTCCGTTATCTTCGTTTTAAATATACTGATAGCATTATAGCTTGATATAATTGGAATGTTAGACACAAACTAAAAGAGCCTTCCCGTAAAAATCCCACCAGCAAATATAAGGGCACGCACCCGAAATTCTTATTGGGATTTTCAGAGGATGGGGCCCTCTATTTGTACATGAAATTTACCCCCAAGACAAAGGAGCCCATATGCGCCATTATGCGAATCTTTACGGTATAATTCTAGGTATTCTTAATACATACGTCTCCTTCTCCGTAGTTATATGCTGTAGATGCTCTTCCAGCCACATCTTCATGTGTTGGGTTAATACCAGTGTCTACGATGTAAATATTGCTGCCGGAACCAGTGCCTATAAATCAGATTATGATATAATGATGTATATTAATCATTTTAATATCAAAACATAGTTGTCATTCCGTGGAAACATTTTGCTTCACTGTGCTACAAAGTAGTTCACTTTGGTTATGATCCCATTATCATCTCCTTTTGGTTTTGCATCCTAATTTTAACCTTTGGAGTACAGTGCTGCAATCTCATATTCCCTTCCCCTCACTTCTTTTTTTTTTATGCTGTTTGCATATTGCTAAGTATATTGTGTATTTTCATTTAACATGCATACTTACCTTACAAAATGTTGTTTTAATCTGAATTATATTTTGTTTTGCAATATGATATGTAATTACCATCAATACACATACCAAAGTCGTTATTTGTCAATATAACTTAATCCAATGCTACTGGTGTCTTGTGTAATAAGCTCATAATTAGTTCATTCTATAATTGGATATCTTGTTTTGCTTTTGTCATCTGAGCTGAAGATAATCTAATATGGCACGTGTTATATAGGCCTTTATGTTATTATTATCTGAAGTCTGAAAAACATCATTTTAACTTTATAACTCAGTGACCTGGATTGGATTTTGAATGGCCTCTTTACAACTGAAATCAATTGCTCTCTGTTTATCATTTTTTTTTTTTTAATTTTGTTGTTACTTATTTAATTTCCTGATACTTACTATACCCATATTGAGTTACCATACTGTTTTAATTCATTCTTGGTTAATTATTATTGTTTAAATTATAATTTGCTTGTCGGAGACAAAAAAGATGTCTCCACAAAATTTACTTTTTGTTGTACTTTAATATTGATTGGTGTTTTTATTTTTTTTGTAACATTTTTGGTGAAACAATAGTATCTGTATATTTTTTTTTTTTTTGACAAGTGCACACAATTCTTGTATTATTTGTTCCAACTGTGTTAATATAAATGATGTGAGTTTTTCTTGTATAATATGTAACTGCTTTGCGCATGATGTATGTATAAGAAGTGGTAGCCAAGGCTTTGCTTCAAATAATTGGAATTGTAGGAATGTATCATTCGAGCAAGCTTCCCATTCAATCATTTCAATAATGATGATGACTTCAATAATGCTATTCAAGGCTTTGATTCAATTGGTGAACATGATCAAGTGGATATTGATATCACTAATAGTTTTGATCACCTCTGCTTTAATCCACTTCGTCAAGATGATGATTTTAATGCGGCTAGTTGTGATATAGATTATGTTTGTAAGTACTTTACATCTGACAGCTTTAACACAAATGAAAATAACAACTTGGTTAATAATGGTTTATCAATGTTCCAGTTGAACATCAATAGCATGAACAAAAATGTTGATGAATTGAAATCACTATTGCAAGTATGTAAACATCGTTTCTCAATAATTGCTGTGACTGAAACATACTTTAAATGTACCCCACCTGAATACTATAAGCTTCCTGGTTATCAATTTGTTTATAAAAACAGAGAAGGTATGCGCAAAGGAGGTGTAGGTATGTATGTGAGTAATGATATCAAATATAAGATCAGATCTGATTTAAATGAAATTCATTCATCATCATTTGAATCATTCTTTGTTGAAATTGACAATGAAAAGAGTAAGAACATCATTGTGGGAGTAATCTATAGACCACCAACATCAGGAAATAGTATTGAGCTTTTTGGGGCGCCCGCTACGGCGGCGGCCCCATTATTAGGCTTGACTTTGCAAAAAGCTTCTAATTTCGGTCTTGCTAGATTTACTTCGCAATTGTTTTGCTAAAATTATGCCCAGCTCAGAAATAAAACCACAATTTGCTTGGATTTTATTTTATTATTGTTTTCTGATATGCATGGGATAAAATCTTGTGCGTATATTCTTTGTTTAAAATACACAATTAATGGACTTATAAAAACACCAAATAACCCGTGACCTTTGTACGGGCTTAAACCAGTTTACCGCCTCTTAGAACCCGATAGACGGTGACCAACACTATATGGACCACAATAGCCTAATCTCAATGGCATAGTCCAATAACCTCATATAAACAATCATAGTGCAAAAGTTGACCTAACTTGCAGAGTATGAGTTTTAGTACCCAAAGTTTCAAAGTCATTCAATGAATGTACACATGTAAGTTGAATAGTTGTCCTTGTTTAATAAGCAGGCAGCAGGGTACAGTGTATGAGTAGGCATCTTATCAAGATCAAGATAGTGATAGTGACATAACAATTAACATGCTTATCTTTCCAAGGTCTTATCTATCTGCATGGTGTAATTGAAATTACTATACAACATGTACAAGCCGTATCAAAAAGTTTGGTACCCAGCAGTTTTGATAGTTATTGAAAAGCCTGGTTCTTCCAAATGCAATATCGGGTCCCCCTTAAAATGATAAGGCCATAAATCTTTTGTGACTGTTTATGACATTAATCAACAAATTATGCGGATCCTAGATGTGTCGAGGATGTTACGTTTATGAACAAAACGTTACGTTTGTATTTTCAATTTGTTGCTACGTGTATGGTAACAAATGAAAGTTCTGTAAATGTTTTAAATTCTTCAATGCTAAGTATTCTTTTGGATATCATCAAATTGTAAATCTCTAGTCAGATTTTCAGTGTGTTAACAACTATGTATTTAAAGACGTTACGTTCATGTACAAAACATTAACGTTCTTATCTTGTAAACATTGTATACCCATAGCTACTTTTATGAAGAATGAATGTTCTGTAATTGTTTTTTATCCTTCATCTCTATTAGATTTTCAGTGTATTAGCAAGTAGATGATGTATATGTATCACAGACGTTATACATTCATAAAAACTCTTCTTTTGGTCAACATAGGCGTAGATCCAGGGTGGGGGATAACCCCCCCCCCCCAATATTTTGCCAGGGGGAGCTTACTTACTTGTGTCTTCTATACTATCCATCATATACCCCCATGCATAACGAAATTCAACAATATTCAATATCCAAAGCAATATCATCACTACAATATGCCCCAAAAACAGAACTCCCCACCCCACATAATCGCAAATTGACACGACAGCTTCATTCCAATTCAATTTATTTCATCCAAAACGGCCCTGTGATACACCTTCCCCAATCAAACACATTTGCATTTGATCATCTTCTACTCTTCCCTAGAAAAAATCATTATAATATCAAATCTAAACACCATGCCATGGAATTCACCATATCACGTTCAAGCTCACATTGGGCGCCCCATTCCTTTTTTAAAGGAATTTTTATTAACTCTGAGTTTGATTATGTTCTAAACAAACTCAGCTCAGCTGAGAACAAAATCAGCTATTTCTTGGGTGATTATAATATTGATTTGCTTAAAGAAAAGAGCAATAAACATATTAGTGATTACTTGAGTACAATCTATTCTTATGGTTTTTACCCAACAATTGATAAACCGACTCGTATTACCAGAACATCTGCAACTATTATTGACAATATTATTACGAATAATTGTTGTGCCAATCACCAATCTGGAATCTTTGTAGTAGATATCAGTGATCATTTTCCCATTTTTACTAACACTAATATAAAAATAGATGGAAATAATGCTACACCTAGTAAAACTCAAACTGAATATAAAAGACAAGTTACGGATGATAATATAAATTTGTTATTAAAAAGACTTTCATTAGTTAATTGGAATGACGTTCTAACTGAAGAGGTGGATACAATGTATACTAATTTCATATCTAAATTCAATGACTTGTATGATGAATGCGTACCTAATAAAAAAATCGTAATAAAAAAATCGTAAAAATAATCAAGAACCACATTCTCCATGGATAACAAAAGGACTCTTAAAATCAATTAACCATAAAAATAAATTGTATAAATCTTTTTTGAAACATCGTACAACTGCCAAGCAAGATCGGTATAAAATATACAGAAATAAATTAAACTCACTCCTCAGGAAAGCCAAAAAAAGTTACTTTACAAATAAACCAAATAAATACAGAAACAATATGAGGAACACCTGGAAAATACTTAAAAATATACTGAATAAAAACAAAAGTTCAAACTTCACCACCAAATTTCGTGATAATGATAAAGTATACACAGATCCAAATGACATTGCAAATGGCTTCAATAATTACTTTGTTAACATAGGTCCAAATTTGGCTTCATCAATTGAATGTATTCCAAGTATTGATTATTCGCATTATCTGTCAAAGAGTAAGATCAGTCATAACAACAGCATGTTTTTTACACCTATCACTGAGCAAGAAATCCTAAAAATAATCAATGGATTGGACTCCAACAAAAGTCCAGGGTATGATGGACTTGGTTCATTTATAATAAAAAAAGTTGCTCCAATGATAGTAAAACCACTTCAGATAATTATTAACGAGTCTATTTGTACTGGTAAAATACCTGACAGTTTTAAAGTAGCGAAGGTAATTCCACTGTATAAGAAGGATGATAATGATTTGTTTTCAAATTATCGCCCAGTATCTGTTTTACCAATTTTCTCAAAGAGTCTGGAACGGCTTGTATTTAACAGATGCATGTCATATTTAGATCACCATCGCATTTTATATAAACGTCAGTATGGTTTTAGAAAAAACCACAGCACATATATGGCAGTGATTGACTTGGTTAACAAAATTACTGAAGCTGTTGACAATGACAATTTTACAGCAGGTGTGTTTTTTAGATTTATCAAAAGCATTTGATACTATAGACCATACAATATTGCTTGATAAACTCTATCACTATGGTTTTAGAGGTATTACACACAGATGGTTTGAAGATTATTTGAGTAATAGAAAACAATATGTTTATTATAATGGTGTTCCATCTCAACAGCAAAATCTTACTTGCGGTGTGCCTCAAGGTTCAATACTGGGTCCACTGCTTTTCATTATATATGTTAACGATATTCACTTAATTACTGAGTCACTTGATGTGATTTCATTTGCTGATGACACCAATTTATTTTACTCTCACAATCAGTTTAATGTTATTGAGGAGGTCTTCAACAAAGAGCTTATTAATGTGAATAGATGGTTCCAGGTAAATAAATTATCTGTCAATGCTAAAAAACGAATTATATGTTACTCGGTACCAAGAAGAACACAAAACCTGAGTACAATCTTGACTCTGACAGGCACTCAAGAACACCGCTTGAAAAAGTGCCAAACACTAAGTTTCTAGGTCTACAAATTGACCAGAATATCACTTGGAAAGAACATATTGATAATATTGTAAAAACATGTTCAAGAAATGTCGGTATCATTAATAAATTAAAAAACTTCCTCCCACATGAGGCGTTATATACATTGTATTGCTCTTTGATATTACCGTATATCAATTATGGTATCTTAGCTTGGGGATGTGCATGTTCATCATACATAAATGATCTTTTTAAAATTCAAAAGAGGGCACTTCGTATTATAAGTGCAAGTGATTATAGAAGTAGCACAAATCCCTTACTGATTAGGTATAATACTTTAAGTGTCAGGGATATGTATACATTTGAACTTGGTTTATTTATGTACAAACATGATAATGGACTTTTACCGAGTGTTTTTGATGATTTATTTGTAAAACAGTCTAAGATCCATGACTTGAATACCAGATATAAAGATCGTCTGAGGCTTCCATTTATCAAAAGAGCTTTCTGTGGAAAATCTATTAAATATGCAGCTACTAAGTTATGGAATAATGTTGATAACAGTATTAAAAGTTCATCATCGATTAATCAATTCCGCCATGTATTTAAAAAACATCTCATGCAAAGTTACTGTTAATTCCTATTGTATCTGATTTATGTGACCACATTGGATATTTATATTTTATATTACTTATTGTTGTGCATTTTCTTATTTACTATTGTTTACTGTTATTTTTCATGTATTTAGGTTAATTCATATCAAGATATGACAGCTTACTGTTGCTTCTTCATTGAAATGACAATCTGCTGCCATGTCTAATGATGAATTAACCAATCAAGGGATCACAGACTTTCAGGCCTCTTCTTGGCCTTTCCTGTAATTCCTTCACTCTCACTTGTATTATGATTTTGTATGTATCCTATGTATATTTACTATTTGATGAGTGAAAAAATAAATGAATGAATGAATGAATGAATGTGGTAGTGTTCCTTTACGCGTTAATCCACTGGCGACGTACAATATGGCGTATATCACATCCGGCTCTCTGGTACATACAACGCTGTTTTTGCCACGTAAAATATGTCGTAAATCGCATCCGGCTCTCTGGTACATACATACATTGCCACGTAGGGTCGGTCAAATCGGGATAAGGCACTTCACGGATTGGGTTATTCCATTAATTTGAAATCTACACTCCCGCTGTAGAAGATTAAGCTTAAGTCTTCCACAAAGGGAGTATGGGTTTCAAATAGAATAGGCAAATGGTAACTTAGATTTAAAATACTCACTAGAGCGTGGAAAATTTAGGTAAAGCCATATATAATAATAAATAAAATAAATTTTGGATGTATAAAGCGCCTTTCTCCACATCTTAGAGGACTCAAAGCGCTGTAATTTTGCTGCAATGGTGAATCATCACAATCATATCGCATCAACTAGGTTGCTGCCGAACGGCGCACACCTATCCGCATTTAGATTGTAACATCCACCAATTATCTGTGCAGCTCCCCAAATTCCATTGGGTGAAGGAAGTTTTTGATAACCAAACAACTAATCACCGATTTTTGCGATACAGGAGGAAACCGGAGATCCCGGAGAAAACCTGCGAGAGCGAACATATAATCAGGATAAACCAAGTGCACATGAGTCTTTGGGCCGCGTCGGGGCTTGAACCCGGGACCTCAGTGGTGCAAAGCGACGGAATTACCGCTGCGCTAACTCGCCCTCCCTACATATACAGGGAGAGTGTTGGTTTTAAAATAAATAATTATCCCTAAGCCAATTTCCTAAACATACTCCCTCTGTAGAAGGCTTTTCTTGTATCTTCTACATGGGTATGGTAGATTTCAAATGGAATAGCCCATTGCAGTGATGGTTTATAGTAATTTAGTATTCGTCACTATGCGAAAATCACGATAAATTAGAAATAAAGAACTTTCAGATACGTGTTTTTATAAATACGCACGTGACCGCCTCCGCGACAGTTAGTCTCGACGTGATCTTCTACATAGCGAATGGTCTTCCTATACATTTGAATGCAAAGGCGGAACAACATGAGACTACTGTAGTACTGTGCAGCAAAAGTGTCTATTTTGTTCAACTTTGTGATTATATTGTAAACGTTTCCGTCCTTGAATATTTTTCCGTCGTTAAAATACTTTCAAAATGTTGTTTTTGATAACATATTACAAATTCGGAATCCCCACATGTGTAATACTTTTGCAATTCAAGTAATACTTAAATTTGATGATCTATATCTACAGAGTTCCTATCCTTTTCTGTATGCATGAGGATCACGTGCGTATTTATAAAAACGTATTTATTATGTGTAGTCGAAGCATACTGCCCACCCGCTTTATATGCTAAAGAATTAGAACCAGATTCAATAAGTTATCACAATTGCTTATATACACATGCAGCTGAAGTAGATGAGACCTGCACAATTATCTTGTATTTTGATAATACCATTCTATGATAGTGTAAATTTTAAAGTCTACACTACCACCTGTTCTCATTTGTTTCACTCACATGAACTTTGACCTTTTCAGATTACAATCCAATATTAATATTATCGAAATAACTATTCTTATTACTATTTTATAATAATGATATAATTTTTGTTTTCATTTTTCATTTTAATTCACGACATTTTTATATCCCTAACCCTAAACCTAACCCTAAAACCAAGTCTCGTGATAATGCTTGCATTAATACATGACGATGGAACCTTGATTTTGCTCTCACTTTCCCGTCTTTATACTCTCTCCCTTTCTTCCCCTCTCTTTGTCCCTACCTCTCCTTCCCTCTTCATTTTATTCCAAGAGGCGGCACCAGGATTTTTTTTTTGGGGGGGGGGAGGTGGAAATGTACGTAATTTTGGGGGGTTGGCCTCAAAAGTTGGGGGGCAAGAAAAATATATGGGGTGGCAAATGCCACCCCCCCACCGCTACTGCTTACCTTTCGGGTTATATTTCCCATCTAGGGGTAAATCCCTCTGGTCAATTCTGTCCAGTCCCCACGAGTCAAATGTTAACGCCCGAACTATTCCATCTTCTTCCACGTATTCTACACCAACTAACTGACGCAGCTATTTCGGAAAGTAAACAAGGATACGTGAACATTTTTAACAAAATAGGAGCATGTTTCAATTTTGCTCCATGTGGTGCCAAAATTACACCTATGACGTCACACTGTTACATTTTTGCTCGGAACTCAATAACTTTACATTGTAGATAGGTCAAACTATACTATTTCTGAATCTTTATGACCAGAGGAACACATTGCTTGTGTTTTTAACATAATCCTAACAATTTTGAACTTGACCTCTGTGTAATAGTTCAACGACCTTTTCCCTCCAAATAAGGATGTTGTTGAAATGCCTTCATAGCCTATTATGATCAGCGCTATTATAAGTACTGTATCTCTGCTAATACAGCAAATTTAACATAATTTGCACGATTGTTATGTGAATTTATTGGACTTTTAAGGGATGGGGTATGAACGTTTGGACAGTATTTATTGTGGGACATTAGAGCACATCAGACATGTCGAATTGCATTCTGAATACGAAGAATGTCCTTCTGATATCAAATAATTTTGATTTTTGAAATTCGCAATGTAATACACATTTTATGGCAAATGATTAAAATTGTTATTTTGATATTTAACAGTACTCGAAGTAAACTTTATAAAGCTGATGATTTATACTTAAAGTACGTGTATGTAGGTGGGATTATAAGCCGACGATCAATTGAAAATTTTGACTTTTTATTGAAGATATAGATTTTTTCCCAAAACACCAAAAAATTAGGTCTTTTTGGGAAAAAAATCCATATCTTCAATATGAAAGGTCAAAATTTTCAATTGATTGTCGGCTTTTCCTCCCAGCTACATACACTTTAAGAATATATCATTAGATTTATAAAATTTACTTCGAGGACTGTTATATATCAAAATGTGAAAAATATCAAATTTTAATAATTTGTCATAAAATTTGTATTATATCGTGAATTTCAAA
Source organism: Amphiura filiformis (assembly GCF_039555335.1). Classification (NCBI taxonomy): domain Eukaryota; kingdom Metazoa; phylum Echinodermata; class Ophiuroidea; order Amphilepidida; family Amphiuridae; genus Amphiura; species Amphiura filiformis. The sequence goes on from NC_092640.1 coordinate 34,552,318, forward strand.
AATGTAAATTATTTGATATCAGGAAGACATTCTTCGTATTCAGAATGCAATTCGATATGTCTGATGTGCTGTCATGTCCCACAAAAAATACTGTCGAAACGCTCAAAACGCTCATTCCAGATCCCTTAACCTAATGGCAGAAACCAGTTGGCAGAGACTTAGAAGTCATCTCTCCCAACACTAAAGCGTCGTAATAGAATATTGTGATGCAAGGCGGTGCTGCAAGGCCCAGCATCACAATGTACATCTACCTGTACAGAGAATTGTACGGAGCTCTTTCAAAACTAAGAGACAAACCCAGTTTGATTGTCAAAAGGAAAAGTACGCAGGCACACCCTAAATACTTCCTTTATATACTTTAATCAGTCTCATGTCCAGTAAATCAGTACGCACAGTTGGCTTCATGTCATTCTGTAGCAGATTAACAAGTATCCAAACAGGTAGAATATGCGGTTCACTTACCAACTTCAATTCAGCGCATCCTGCTTCCACAACAAGTGCTTTCAAAACATACCGTATTTTGTTGATGATTCGAATTTGCGAGCCTGCTATCCTGTACTCGGGTAATGATTTCAATTCTTGTTCGACAGCATCAACTCCATAACCACTCTGAAATTTATGTTTGAAGAGTTTTCTTATCATATGGCCCTTCCATCCGTTGATAGTGTTTTGGCTCTGCTAATTCCAACCAGGCCGGAACTAACGAAGCGAAGAACTGAAAACGAGGACAATTGTGTAGCCAGTCTACACAATCGTCCGTGCTTTCAGCAGTATTCCGCTTTGCGAATTCTGGCTTGATTGAAGTTCGAAGAGACAAAACGCCATCAACGGCGCGAAGGGGCCAATCATAAAAAAAACTATGTTGTGTAGTGTGAATATATTTCTTGAATGGAATCTTTTATTGTAATTGTTTAACTGATGCTGAGTAAAACAAATAAACAATTATCATTATTTAGTGAGTCTACGCGGGCAGTGGGGTACGCGAACAGGTTAAGTTTTACTTTAAAACTGATCCATCTGATAGCGTCTATAATGCATTATGGAATTAGTATATTAATATAATAATTTAATTTAATATTTTTCATTAATTTAATATTAATATTAATAATTTCATTTTATATTTTTAAAATAATAATTTTAGGTGACGATTTATGTCGAACCTTGCTCTGTATAGTTCACCCACTGTTAGATTAAATTTTCTATCTATTATGTAGGCCTATATAGTTTGATTTGTTCGCAAATAAAACTGAAAAAACACTGATATTTGTGATATTTGCTTTCAGTAAACTGTAATAAGGAACTAATGTGGATAGTTACTTGGTTCCAAAACAATATACTTTGAAAAATATCGGGATTGACGCAAGCGACCAATAATTAGCTTTTTTTTTTTTTTTTTAATTTTACTGTCATTGACATCTCACATATTTATTGGGATTGGATATTCGTATATAAACGCGGCGCTTATAACTTTACTTTGTAAAAATATTTTTCTGCAATTTGCCGAGCCAGAACATCCTAAAATTCATAAAAATTCCGCTTTTTACATTTTTGAAATAAGCATAAGGACAAGAATGTCCTACCTTGGTTACTGAAGTAGACATTGGCAAACGATATGCATCAAAACGGACATCAAAATGAATACAAAGTATACTTACATTCGTATTTTTATTACTTCGTATGTTTTTCTTATCTTCTGGACACCAAAGATAGCGATATACACAGAGTGAATTATTTCCATGTTTACAGTTAGCATCCTGGACAACCGATTCTTTTGTTATGCAAGGCTCACTCAGTCATTTAATGAGGCAATACAAACGATCGAATTTGGTGTTGAAATGAGCTAAATTTTTAGTTACACCTTTTCGATGTAAAATTAATTTTCTCTGCCAAATGAAAAGCAATCATTTTCATTTTTTCAGTAAATGTCAGGAAAAATTGTAGTGCTTGATACTGTATTTTTTTCAAATTCTAGTGTTAAACTTAGGCGTGAAATTTAGTCATTTAGTGTAAGATTTTCGATTTTGATAGGCTTAAACTCTGCCCGCGAGCCTTTTTTTTTTTTTTTTTTTAGCTTTTCAAAGTAAGATAGTTCGCTAATGAAGGATTTTTCCCAACTTTCTAACGCACATCACCGTGAGCGATATATCATAGTTTTGTCAGAATTTGCGTTTTCATTTCACCATTTTTACTGCCGGCTGACCATTTTTCAAAATCAACGAGTGAAATCTAAGGCTAATACTAGCATTGTGGATCGATATCCCTGGGTTTAATAGGAATACCGGCATGGCTACAGTGTTGCTAGAACTTCAATATAGCAAAGAAATTCCCAGGCCTATAGCGCTCCTACTGATCATGTTTAACCAGAACACTCAATTGGGGATTTGGGCTACCAAATCGCTGGTCGGGCAATTTGCTTTCAATGGAAAATTGACCTGAATAAACAACAAAGGAAATATCGACTATTTCTGCTGGTTGCTCTCGAGATAAAAGTACTGAGTTAGACATGTTCGGAGCATGAAGGGAAAAAGGGTAAAACAAAAACGGAAATTCTGACAAAACTATAATATATAGACCCACACGAGGTGCTTTACAGAGGTGGGAAATATCTTTCTTTAGCAAACTATGTTAGTTTGAGACGCTAAAAAATTAATTCCGTAAAAAGCTCGCGGGCGAACTGAAGGCCTATAAAAATAAAAAAATATCACACTAAAAGACACAATTTGATGCTTAATTTTAACACCAGGATTTGTAAAAAAATGTATATATATCCAAGCACCAAGTTTTTAACTGACATTACTGAAGAAAAAAATATTGCTTTATATTTGACCGAGAAAATTAATTTCATAGCAAAAAGGTGTATCTCTGAATTGTGCTGATTTTAACATGTATCGATCGACTTTTAGCGCGACTAAGCATTTCTAAAGAATCGGTTGTCCAGGTTGCTAACTGTTTAATGCATATATAGACATGATATATTGTGATCAAAATAGACCTATAATATCTATTGTCATCCCTTTTAAAGTGTGGCAGAATTACCCAAACTATAATTAATTTGATTAATTATGAAGTTATGGATCCGTACCTTAATCTTAACAATATACCGGGATATAATTCTGCCCTGGACGGAATACAATGGTGCTAGCGCTGACGAGAACGAGGCAAGAGTCATCAAAACGAGACCTATGATGCTGAGAGTTTTGCTAGCAACCTGTTAATCGGTTGGGTTTACACAAAATGAAAAGAAAGAAAAAAAAGACTAATAAATACACAAAATACATGCAGAGGACGAAAGCATACAAACGAAAAACAAGCAAATGAAAAGAAATAAAGAAACAAGCAAACATGCGGAACGTACGCATGGTAAGAGAAAAAAAGAAAAAAAAAAACGAGCAACCAACTAAAGACATGAACAAAGGAGCAAACAAAGAAACAAACAAACGAAGAAGGAATAAACAAAGAAAGATAAAATTTACACAGAAAAGAGAACAAGGAAAACAACGAAAACAACGAGACAATTAATTTAAACGAATTTCAACTTTGGTAAAGCAAGGAGAATATAACTTTGACCAGTTCTTGCAACTTCGTAGATTCGTTAAGCTTAAAAACAAATTACTGCAGTGATTATACTAAAATATTGGAATAAATATATGCAGAAATATTAATTATATCCTACCTTCATCTTAATAAAAAAAATAGTCTCCTTTAACATAAACTTTGAAAAATTATTCCAGTTTGCTTAGACGACACCGCTTCAATTACTATGTCCATGTAGTATGCAGTATTAAATTATAACACGTTTATCTAAGTTGTGTCTATTTGTTTAATCTCGTGTCGGATAAGAGAAAACATATGTTCCCAACAAGAAATTTCTCAATAAACTGATATCATAATTTCAATTTCACACGCCAAATGATATAACACAATTAATGAAATGTAATAGAATTTGTAAAAACAACAAGATGAAATTAATTTATGGCTGTTATTAGTCTTTGTCAAAGACGACTCACTATCCCTCTCGACGATCCTTGTCAAGTGGGGAGGGAGCGGTGAAGCCGCTACAGCGAGTCGCGAAGCGACGAGAACGAGCCGGTCGCCGCTCGCGGCGATGGCCGGTTGGACCTTGTCGCGGCGGCGCTATTTAAACTACTGGGTGTGTCAGTACTGATACAATATTTTTGTGTGAAAATAACCAACGGGCCTTTTACTGTTTTTAGGCTGTTACTGTTATAGGGCATTTCGTGATCCACAGCATCACCCCCACCCCACTTTTCTCAAAACAAATACCACTGGAAACCTCTAGTTGCATGATGTTTATGTACAAAACAGAATGTTTGATAGCAAATTTAGTATCAAATTGGAGCTAACAAGAATTTGCACACGACCTTATCAATCAAATTGTCATAACACGATTAAGTTGTGGTGTAGGATGGGTTACATAACCGTGGACTTTCTTTATTTGAGGTGTATATTTCTACAAAATAAAAGAAACTCCGCTCCGTACTTTCTTCAAAACTTCTTTTAGCCAGGAAAATTATGCTCATTTTCTAATTCGTGTTCATAGGTCATTTTTAAGCATTGTGTTAGTGCACACAATTTAATAATTGAAAAGGGTACTAGATATTCTTACCCTAAGGTTCCCCCTGAAAATGAATCTGTACTATTTGTGACTTACAGGAAACAGAGGACGAATGTCATTTATTATGAAATGTAAAGATCACGTCACACGGTCGATCTTTTCCAGCATACAGTACTTCCATAGGGAATGGAAATGATGGAATTGCCTGCATCTGGTTCATAGCAGTTTGACTGCCACCGTTTGGTCAAACTTAATACAATTTGGGGTAACACAAATGCCTTTTTAAGCATTGGGGGTAACACAAATGCATTTGTAAGCATTGTGTTAGTGCACACAATTTAATAATTGAAAAGGGTACTAGATATTCTTACCCTAAGGTTCCCCCTGAAAATGAATCTGTACTATTTGTGACTTACAGGAAACAGAGGACGAATGTCATTTATTATGAAATGTAAAGATCACGTCACACGGTCGATCTTTTCCAGCATACAGTACTTCCATAGGGAATGGAAATGATGGAATTGCCTGCATCTGGTTCATAGCAGTTTGAAGACCGTGTGACTGCCACCGTTTGGTCAAACTTAATACAATTTGGGGTAACACAAATGCCTTTTTAAGCATTGGGGGTAACACAAATGCATTTGTAAGCATTGTGTTAGTGCACACAATTTAATAATTGAAAAGGGTACTAGATATTCTTACCCTAAGGTTCCCCCTGAAAATGAATCTGTACTATTTGTGACTTACAGGAAACAGAGGACGAATGTCATTTATTATGAAATGTAAAGATCACGTCACACGGTCGATCTTTTCCAGCATACAGTACTTCCATAGGGAATGGAAATGATGGAATTGCCTGCATCTGGTTCATAGCAGTTTGAAGACCGCGTGACTGCCACCGTTTGGTCAAACTTAATACAATTTGGGGTAACACAAATGCCTTTTTAAGCATTCGGGGTAACACAAATGCATTTGTAAGCATTGTGTTAGTGCACACAATTTAATAATTGAAAAGGGTACTAGATATTCTTACCCTAAGGTTCCCCCTGAAAATGAATCTGTACTATTTGTGACTTACAGGAAACAGAGGACGAATGTCATTTATTATGAAATGTAAAGATCACGTCACACGGTCGATCTTTTCCAGCATACAGTACTTCCATAGGGAATGGAAATGATGGAATTGCCTGCATCTGGTTCATAGCAGTTTGAAGACCGTGTGACTGCCACCGTTTGGTCAAACTTAATACAATTTGGGGTAACACAAATGCCCAGGGGGCACCCCCCCCCTCCCATCGCGGGTTTGCATGTTCATTACACCCTTCAGACTTGGCAGCGGAGAGCGGGGAGTGTTCGCCCTAGGGGCAGGTTCGCCCACCCCTTGTTTCTCAGCACTACGGCTATCGGGGAATTTGGTGATGGCAAAATTAGGTGACATAGGTCATTATAAACTTCTCATATCAGCTACGCGGCATATAGCTACGTGTTCATCGAACTGCAGCCAAAACAAAAAAATTGCACCAGAGGCTACTCGGGTCAAGTGGTTTGGGTTCATTGCCCAGATCACGTGTCCCGAGTAGCGGTACGTCTTCCAGTACTACGCCAACTCAGTGCTGAAGAAGTGACCTCGGATGAGGCACGAAAATTCCACTCGTAAGTGAAATTTTACTATTGCTCGTGTGAATAAGTTTTAAATTGTTCTACATTATGTCTACGCCACAGCAGTTAAAATTACATTCCCGTCTCGAAAGCGAACATGGCCGGATGGCGACAAAACTAGTCAGACGTATGGAATTTCTGGAAAGAAAATCGGCCAGATTTAGGAACCACCTTCATTTTACTTTACATTGCAAACACCACGGTGTGACCTCGGCGAGTCTTAATTTAAAATCGTCAGTGAAAGGTGTAACAGCGGATAGGATTTTACAAAGGGCTCAACATCAATTAGTAGGGGAACGGATCAGGCAGATCTATGCTACGCTAAATAACATCAAACAACAAATCGCGGACATAGATGAACAGTTGTTTACTGAGTTGCCTATGGAGACGTACTCGGAAGTCAAAGAGTGGGTCGCGCATGCGCACAAAGCCGAATGGGACAAGTGCAGATCACGTCAACAAACCAAATTTGCTCGCTTGTCATCGAGTGATAAACAAACCAAAACACGGGATAAAAACCGCCCGATTGTTCCAGTTAACCAGCAGGAGCATAAGGAAATAACAGACAGATGGGTGATTAATAAGTCAGACAAAGAACTAACGGAATCGGAGTTGTCAGTGCTTCAAAAGGGACTCAACTACGCGGTAAGTCCATCCAAAATCCCGGTAGTCGAATTCATCACCGGTGTTGAATCAGCGACCAAATTGATAGGGCACGATTCGGACGAGGCATCGCGCTTGAGACTCGATTGTGTGGACATTTTAGAACATGCGAAGGTCCCTGACAGTAATATTTCCAAAGAGGAAAGAGCAGCGCTTCGTGATCTGAAATCTGACAATAATATCATGATCCTCCCTGCTGACAAGGGGAGGGCCACTGTGGTAATGAACAAAACCTCGTACCAAGACAAAGCCAATGAACTTTTAGCTGATAAGAACACGTATGAACTCATTAAGAAAGACCCCACTGCCAAGTACAAAAATCTCTTGGTGGATCAACTCAAAGTCCTCAAAGACGAGGAGTGGATTGACTTTAAGTTGTACAGACAGCTGTACCCCACCACGACTGTTGTACCCAAGTTCTATGGCCTTCCTAAGGTCCATAAACCTTCGTGCCCACTTAGACCGATAGTGGCGAGTCGCGGTTCCATTACGTATGACACAGCTAAATTTGTGGCCAACATCCTGTCCCCCCTTGTCGGCAAATCTGAAAGACATCTGCAGAACAGTGAGGACTTAGTCAATAAGATGTCTAAATTCACTCTCCGTCCCGATGAATGCCTTGTGTCCTTTGATGTCACAGCCCTCTTCACGTGCGTTCCGGTGGATGAAAGTTTAGTGATTGTTAAGGACTTGTTAACAGCGGACACCACCTTAGAGTCCAGAACTGATCTTAGCCCACAGCAAGTTACTGACCTTCTGAGCACCTGTCTTAAAACCACTTACTTCGTTTACATACAACGACAAGTTTTATGTTCAACGCGAGGGTGCGGCGATGGGCTCCCCCGTGAGCCCGATCATTGCGAATCTCTTTATGGAGAACTTTGAAGAGAAGGCTCTTCAATCGTGTGCTAATCCCCCCAAATACTGGGGCCGCTATGTCGATGACATTATGGTGATTATGGACAAAGCTGAGGTAGATACGTTCACTCAACATCTGAACTCTGTACACCCATCCATCAAATTCACGGTTGAACTTGAAAATAACAATGCACTCGCGATGCTTGACACCCTCATCACTCGTGCTCCTGACGGTAAGCTGGTCTTTAGTGTCTATCGCAAAAGTACCCACACCGACCAGTACTTAAATTTCTCCAGTCAACAGCCATTGGAACACAAGCTAGGAGTGATTAGAACTCTGACTCACCGCGCAAAAACTTTGTCATCTGACAACACTCTTCTTGAAAAAGAATTAGATCATGTCAAGAAGTCACTGTCCATATGCGGATACACCAAATGGACCTGGACTGCGCCGAGTAGCAGGCAACGGGACCCCAAACCTCGCAGGCGTGACACCCCCTCCAAAGGTCACGTCTCGTTACCCTACGTTCAAGGAGTGACTGAAGCGATTAACAGGAAAATCAGGAGTGCTGGTGTAACTGTTCATGTCAAACCCTCGAACACCATCAGGAGTATGGTGGTGTCGCCCAAGGACAAAGTAAAGACACTGGACCGTACGGGGTCCATTTATCAAATCCAATGTAAAGACTGTCCATCACAATATATAGGTGAGACTGAAAGAGCTCTCGGAAAAAGGGTTTCCGAACACAAAAGAGAGCCCTCGCCGGTTGGAGGACATATGAAATCTGCTAGACACTCCTTTGACCCTGGAGAGGTCAAGGTGTTGGACAGCGATGCCAGGTGGTTTCAGCGAGGGGTTAAGGAAGCGGTGTACATCGCAGCCTCCGAACCGGACCTCAATAAAGATCAGGGACGCCACCCCCTACCAGCCGCCTACAAGAGCCTACTCGGGTCAAGTGGTTTGGGTTCATTGCCCAGATCATGTGTCCCGAGTAGCGGTACGTCTTCCAGTACTACGCCAACTCAGTGCTGAAGAAGTGACCTCGGATGAGGCACGAAAATTCCACTCGTAAGTGAAATTTTACTATTGCTCGTGTGAATAAGTTTTAAATTGTTCTACATTATTTACACCAAAACGTAATTTTTTCTTTCATTAATAATGTTGTCTTATCATTGATACATAAATTCAGAAGGTTTTAATGGAAATCTGTATTGGGAACATATGGGATTTGTCAAAGATTTAATGCAGTTATAAACTCCTTATTCGATTTGTATTTTGCATACCCTGAAGAAAATACAAAAATGTGCACAAGGGGCTCGTTCGCCCTTTTGAGGATGGGGCATGTTCGCCCTATATCTTCCCCGGGCGGACTTACCCCAAACTGGAGGGCGGACCTGCACCATCAGCGTATTATGCAAAATATTTATAATTATACCTTTAAACAAGGTAAAACTAAAAAAAGCATGTTTTTTAAAGTTATGTGGTATCCGTATTACTCATACCACCGTTTATGTCCTAATCCATAATCTCCCCGAAGTTGTTAACATGATACATTTAAGTTCACTTTGGTTTGGACCCCTACATTTTACCCTGACCTGACCCCTGCAACAAATTTAGTGACTCCCAAAAAGAGAGTGAATGTCCTGTATACTCTTGCTAAATGTTTGCATTTAATATGTTATTGTTAAGCAATGTTTAAACCATTTTTGTGATTAGCGTGAACTTACCCCACCATGTACCTGCCTCAATATGGGGCAAGTTCGCCACTTTGCAAAACTTTTTTGTTTGCTCTATCCTGTTGCTATTGTAAGGCCTATAGTTCTGGGATTGTGGCCGTATATAGCCAAGACATAGGGCTTTCACATGGGCTAATCAGCTCATCCCTAACCTTAAAATTGACATCGCTAGGCTGGTCAGAAAAATATAGGGCGAACACTCCCCGCTCTCCCCTACTTGTGTTCAGTTCTTTTTGATTTGACATGTACGGGAGAGCAGGGCATTCATTCTCTTCTGGGTAGTCACTAAATTTGTTGCTGGGGTCGGGTCAGGGGTCGGGCCAGGGTAAAATGTAGGGGTCCAAAGTGAGCTTAAACGTATCATGTTTACAACTTCGATGGGATTATGGATTAGGACATAAACGGCCGTGGTATGAGTAATACTGATACCACATAACTTTCAAAAACATGCTTTTCAGTAGTTTTACCTTATTTAATGGTATAATTATCAATATTTTGCATAATACGCTGATGGGCAGGTCCGCCCTCCAGTTTGTGGTAAGTCCGCCCGGGGAAGATATAGGGCAAACGTGCACCTTGTGCACATTTTTGTATAAAGTACAAATCGCATATGGAATTTATAACTGCATTAAATCTTTGACAATTAAATCCCATATGTGACGCGATCAAGCAAAATCAGTCGGAACTCGGAAATATTGATTTTGAGATATAGCCAAACAAAGGCATTATTTCCTTTTGTTTCATATTGTTTTGGGACCTCTTTAATTGCTCGTATCTCTGGAACTGGTTGTCCAATTTTAATGGGGTTTTCTGCAAAATGCAGCTTTATAAATGTTGTTCACTATCCAATAAGAAACTGAAAATTTAATATATCCGAGTTCCGACTGATTTTGCTTGATCGCATCACATATATTCCCAATACATATTTCCATTAAACCCATCTGTATTTATCAATGATAATACAACATTATTAATGCAAGAAAAAAATAAGGTTTTGGTGCATTTTTTTTTTTTTTTTTTTGCTTTGGCTGCAGTTCTATGAACACGTCCCTATATGTCGCGTAGCTAATATGAGAAGTTTATAATGACCTATGTCACGTAATTTTGCCATCGCCAAATCCCCCGATGACCGTAGTGCTGAGAATCGCACGGTGGGCGAACCTGCGACTAGGGCGAACACTCCCCGCTCTCCCCTAGGCCTATTTGTCATGTTTGTTATCATTTTCTAGCACTATGATACATTCTAAATGTATAACTAGTCTCGCTATATAAATATTTCATAATTATGTACCGGTATGTAATATATGTAGATATATGGGGGTCGGTGTGGGGTGCAGAGGTGTGTGGGGGTGGGTTGTGTTTGTAGGGAAACTTTCGGGTGGTACTCAATACATTTTAACCATAACAAATGATGACTTTCAATACAATTAGGCTCATTGTTGCCACAAATGTTTTTTTTTTTTTTTAGGTTATTTAATAGGTTTTAATAAACTTCCATGTTTAACCGTGTATTGTTTTGGCTGCTTTATCATGACTTTCGGTGGGTTTCCAAAAGCAATTTCAAACAAACACAAAACACTAGGTCAAGTATTTTGAGGAGAAGCAAATTTGAACACATTGGTCCGATGATCACGGCGCAGTGATGAAATCAAATAGTTATCACTCACGTGATGAAATATACTCATCGTGCTTGGTCAACATGGTCAGTGTCATAGGCCTGAGAATCTCATTGCCATGTTGAAGTTCTGGCAACACTGTAGCCACTGTAGCTTTTCCACAATCTTCTGTTGATTTTGAAAAAAAAAGTCAGCCGACAGTGAAAAAGCTAAAAGGTTGATAAAAAAAAAAGCTCGCGGGCAGAGTTGAAGCGTATAAAAATCGAAAATCTTACAATGAAAAATGAAAATTATTGCTTTTCATTTGGCCGAGAAAATTAATTTTACATTGAAAAGGTGTAACTCAAAATTTTGCTAATTTCAACTCCAAATTCGATCGTTTGTTTTGCCTCATTAAATAACTGAGTGAGCCTTGTACAACAATAGATATCGGTTGACCACCGTTCAGAATGCTAACAGGCCTGTTAGATTTGAAAATAAACATGTTAAAATTTAAAAATCACTGACAGTAAGATCCACAAACATTTTGAAACGCCGCAAATTTGGTATCAAATTGGAGCTAACAAGATTTTGCCCCGGGGATTTTGCACACGACCTTATCAATCAAATCACCATCACATTCTGAAAGTAATTAAAAAAGGTACTACTAATTGCGTACATTAAAGGAGTATTTCGTGATCCTAGCATCCTCTATTTATGTCATTTTTCATTTGTTATCCACGAAAAAAACCTATTCCCAAAATTTCAGTTGATTCCGATTTTGCCGGTTCTGGTGCACCAGAACGAAATTCAAATTTCACGATATCTTTGCTAAACGAATTAATCTGCAAGAAATATTTTGTACATAAACATTATGTAGCCAGAGGTTTCCAATGATATAAAAATCTCAACTTTGTTTGAGAAAAGTGGGGGGATGAGGCTGTGGATCACGAAATGCCCTTTTAAGTCTGTAATCAATAATTTTGATAACTTTAATCGTGTCTATTATGGTGATATTTTATGGAAAACAATAGCCCTGCCATCAATTAACTATGCTAGCGCAGTGTGGATTCCTAGTAGTCAGGCTGACATTGATAAAATTGAAAATCTGCAGCTTCAAATGGCGCACCATGTTCTAAAAACCGGGTCTAAAAAGCACCACGGGTCCCAATTTCCACTATGCAGAATTCGTTTAGGGCAAAATACTTTGCACGTGTTATTGAAATGGAGCATCATCGTTGGCCTAAATTGCTTCTAAACACGATGATCAGTTTAGACATTGAGACCTCTAAATTGCGATACAATTTTTTAAATTGTGTTCAGAATATTTTAAGCAAATGCGACTTAAATGACGTCATTGATCGCGCAAAAGTAGCAACAGCTTCTAGTAATCCACAATGGGCTAAATCAATTAAAAGTACTATCTATAACATCTTTAATAATGAATGGAAAGATGATGTTAAATCTAAATCTTCTCTCATCGATTATTTGACAATCAAGAACGCTCCACGTATTAGATGAAATTGATTTTCATGGTGCTTGTCTCAAATTCAAGATTCGCTCAAATACACTTCCTTTAGAACGTAAAATTAGCAGATGGACTCCAGATTTATGACGGTATATGTCAGCTTTGTAACATTGGTGTTGAAGATGTAAAACATTTTCGTTTTACTTGTGATGCACTTAACAATATTAGAGCTGATGAATACTGTAAACTAGAGAATGAATTGATTAATTTAAATGGCTTTGATATATGGGAATTGTTTATTTCTGGCAATCTAAATGTAAAATTTAATCTTGCTCTTGGAAGTACAGCAACCACTTTCTGTAATATAAGTAATGCAGAACTTATCAAAATTTTTTGATAAGTTCTGTAAATCTTTCGCAAAGAGAGCGTGGAAAGCAAGATCAGAATTGAAGACTTCTGACAACTAATATTTGTAGCCTATGTGCTAAATTCTGCGTTGCTTGTTTAATATAATCTATATATTGTATATAATATTTTTATTGCCGTAAACCCACTTCAAGTCAACTTGGGTTGAGGCAGTTGTGTGTTTGCCTCATTCATTTATCATTCAATATGTATTTCTTTTTGCTGTACAACAAGTTTTACTTTTGACTTGTGCTTTTTAAGTCACCTTTGTATAATATTTGTGTAATTTGCTTTGTTTCCTTTAAAGCCTTAATGTACGATTTCCGTCAAATTTTGATTTTGTTATTCTTTATTCAAAATGTTGAAATAATATTAGTAATAACTGACGGTAAGGGTTGCTGTCCAATTTTAGGTTGAAATAACAAGGTAAAGTGAAAGAAAACCCGACTGGTTATTTTGGCCATTTAACACGCAGTTCTATGGGAGGACATATTATCAGTGGCGTGTCCAGGGGGGGCTTTGGGTGCTGAAGCCCCCCGCACTTTGTTAAAAATCATGTAAAATCAGCCGTTTTTTGGCGATTATAGCCATCAAGCCCCCCACATAAATCTGAAAAAGGGGCTGAGCCCCCCGCAGGAAAAGATCCTGGACACGCCGGTGATTATCATAATTTTTAAATTATGATAATATGTCGAACTTTGCTCTGTTGACCTACAAAGACAATAAATTTGGCTGATTCCATTTAGGTGCAAGTTGGGACATGTATAAACATTACAAATATGCAAAAAAAAATCAGGTTTGAAAAAAATTAACCAATTTCATATTATAAGATCGTACATTATGGCTTTAATATCATGTTTATGAAAGCACCGCCTGATTGGCGTGTGCCAATGTTACAAAAGTGTATGTTCTAATAAATAAATAAAATTGTTATAACAAGCGTATTTATGGTGTAGGGCGGGTTACATAACTGCGGACTTTTTTTTTTAATTTGAAGTGTATATTTCTACAAAACAAAAGAAACTCCGTACTTTCGTCAAAACTTCTTTTAGCCAGGAAAATTCAAGAGCTTCATTTTTTGATCAACCTTTTAGCTAATGAAAGATATTGCCCAACTTTCTAAAGCACATCATATAGAGCTATATGTCATAGTTTTGTCAGAATTTCGGTTTTGATTGCACCATTTTTCAATTCCAATTTTGTCAAAATCAACTCGCGAATGTACCCATGATGATTTTGCAAGCCACAATAGAAATATCGATTATTTCTACTGGTTTATATTTAGAACATTTGAAGTCTGGTTGGACATTTTGGCAGTCGCAAGTGAAAAAAGGTTAATTCAAAACAGCTATTCTGACAAAACTATAATATATAGACCATGTGCCTTACAGAGGTGGGAAATATCTTTCTTTAGCGAAATATATTAGTTTAAAAGCTCACGGGCAAAAATCTTACACTAAAATTTGCCTAATTTTAACACCATGATTTTTTTTAATGTATATCCAAGGACTAACTGCATTACTGAAGAAAAAAAATAATGCTTTATAATTGACCGAGAAAGTTAATTTCATAGCAAAAAGGTGTATCTCTGAATTTTGCTGATTTCAACATGTATCGATCGACTTTTAGCACCACTATGCATAACAATAGAGGATGGTGATCGGATTCAGAGGGTGGTTACGACGGCACTTTCAAAATGTTCTCTTTTTTTTCAAAATTAGTCAAATCAATAGGCCAATATCATGATATATACTCACTTCTCCTTAGCGTAATCACCAATTTACTTTGCCAACAGAGCATGTATCCCAAAATCTAGGTCTAAAAAATCGGATTAAAACAGATTATCTTTTACCAAGGTAATGATTGGCAATAATTGGCTTATCCCATGGAATCGGTCTAGTAATTGTTCTATTCCATTGAGTATTGTATATTTATTTTTATAGATTGTCAATTTGGATCCAATGTGTGCATCTATGCATACAGAAAACTAAAAAGCAGATTAAATGTTTGAAAGCTCTATGTAAATCAAATCAATTGTTTCCTTCACTGCATAATTAATCTACATGTTAGAGACATTTGTGACGTGTCATCATGTCAAAAGGAGACACTTTTGGGCAGGATCGTAAATGGAGAAATAGCCAAAAATTTGCCCATGGGTGATTTTTTCACAATTTGCGAATGTGTGATGTTATTAATGTTAAAAATATTGTCTGATAGTTTCAGACCGGAATATAACTGGCATCTTGTATTTTTGAGACATTTTTCAAGGTAATTCCTACTCTCAACATTGTCAATAATATTTTTAAAGTCCGATATCTCAATTTCCAATTTTATAATACCACAACTTACGAACTCAATATTTTCGCTTAGGAATGTCCGATTTCATTGGTGAAAAAGGCATTGTGGAGCAAAATATCTCTATATTTAAGATATGTAAAAACCTCAAAATTGATAACCTGCCCAAAAGTGTCTCCTTTTGACATGACACGTCACATTTGGTCTCAAAGGCGAATGCACTTTTGTTGTTTCGATCTCTTTATAACGATGGTATAGGGGCCTATATAACTCCGATTCCAGAACAACACAGCGCTTTTTTTGGGGCGCCCTCTACAGAGGGCGCACCTATAGGCTTGACTTTGTGAAAAGTTTCTAATTTCACTCTTACTAGATTTACTCCGCAATTATTTTGCTAAAATTATGCCCTTGCTCAGAAATAAAACCACAATATGCCTGGATTTTATTTTATTATTGTTTTCTGTTATGCACAGGATAAAATGGTGTGCGTATATTCTTTGTTTAAAAGACAAAATTAATGGATTTGTAAAAACACCAAATAATCCGCGACCTTTGTATGGTCAGGTATGGTTTAAACCAGTTTACCGCCTCTTAGAACCCGTTAGACGGTGACATTCGGCCATTCTAATTATGTATGTTTTGAACATGTTTGCACGTGAACTAGTTGTTTACAGCGTGAAGAATCTACAACATGCTCATCTATCAGGGCACAGTTCATTTTTTCATTTCATTTCATATTTATTGAAAATAACATCGTGGCAAATTGCCAAATTGCGTCACTTTTTACAATATTAAAACATCAAAAAATTATTTACTATTATTACACAAAAAAGTTATTAAAATACATATTACAAGAAATAAACATAAGAAAAACATATAATATTCAGAATTATATTGCACATAATTATAAAAGCGTATCTCCACACTCACCCCATCACACCACACTCACACACACACCACTTGACACCTAAGCACACCTCTTACTCCCAAACACAGTGACCACAAATAATACGCGCCACACACCAAATCAAATAGCATCAAAAAAGCATAAAAGAAACACAAAAATTATATTGCACATAATTATGTAAGCAAACCCCTTAACTAATCTTATTTCCACACTTATCCTCACAAACACACCCCCCCCCACTCACTCTTGAGCGCACCTCTTACATGTACTTCCAAACACAGTCACCCAAAATAATATGCATACACACCAAGTCACTCAATGCACTCATATTCACTGTCATACCCATACCATAAAAATTGTCACATCAAAATAATTAAATTAAATTGCATCAAATTGTTAAACTGCATCAATGGGTGAAACAAAACATCAATTTTAAGCATTAAGTAAGTTGATGAAGTGTGGAATTGGACTCTTTCTGAACCGCTCAGTTCTACAAGGTAAACGAGTGATGGAATTTGAATTGCGTAATTCTCTGCCATGCATAGAGCGCCTTGTAGGGGGAATGAGATTGCTCGTACGGTCACATTTTGGCAGAGACTGAGCAAATTTAACACTGTGATTTTTTCTACGGTCAGAAAGAGTCTGAATTCCACATTCTTCAATTGCATCAGTATATGAGTTGTATTTCTTGCCAAGTATTATTTTGCAAGCCCTTTTTTGCACTTTTTCAAGAGAATTAACCTGTTCACATGTCAAAGACGAATCCCATACAACATCACCATATTCTAACAATGGCCGTACATAGCCTTTGTAAATAACTGCAAGTTCATCAGATGTAAAACCAAATCTTTTAAGAGTACGGAGTTCTTTAACCCCAATACATTTGTGCATTCATTGAATGACCTTTGAAAATGTGAATACAAAAACTCGTACTCTGCAACTTAAGGTCAAATTTTGCACTATGATTGTTTAATTGAGGTTATTGATAATATGCCACTGGAATGAGGCCATTGTGGTCCATAGTGACCTTTGCACAGCTAATCCTTAAACCAAACAAAACAACCACTGACCAATCATGAAATCACTAATTGGTTTATGTGCTTGACTGCTAACTGATTGTGACCTAACTTTGTGGTGACTATCTCTGATAAAAAACATTAATTAGCGAAGTTCAATTCTGGCCCGAATTCTGGTCAGCAGAGAAAGGAATAAATTCGGAAGACATGACTGTGTTGAAGGTCAGAAGTGTATTTGCAACCAGAGTTGCCAACCCCGCGATATGGTAGCCCAATTAGGCGACTTTTGACTCGTGGTTCACCGTTGTTCACTCGGGTCGGTGTCGGGCAGTTTAAAGCAATAATGTACGATTTAGGCCTATGTTACGAGTCGTACTTGACTCAAGGCCAAAATCACCTTTTACCCGAACTCACACGAATGCACAACACAAATACACTGTTTAATTATGCTAACAAAATCTAAGTCTTTAATTGAAAGCACGTTATTACTGATACAATATATGACAACAAATGCACATACACAATAATCAAATAAAATCACTCTTTATCTATTTTGTACTTAGCCAGCATTCTTCTTCTTGGTGATCATAAAGTTCTTGCAATGTTCTGGACGACTGATGTAATATATCCTTATTCACTTGTCCTGCAAAAATCAGCGAAGTCCTTTGTACACTTGCATTGATAAATCCTTGTGTATAAAATCCTCATACGAAAATGGTGTTACTTTCTCCCAAGTACTCCTTGCGTCGTTCTCCAAACACATTCGTAACTCTTTGCGCAGTTCTCCAAATCACTTTACTCCTTGCGTTAACTCCTTGCGCTGCTTTCTCCAAACTTGGTGCTATTTCCACCTTTCACACAATATCTTCAGGAAGCAGGACTGCGATGCAGTTGTCCCCACTTATTTTGACAGTTGCGTTGAATCAGAATACCAGACTTCAGCAAGTCGACAGAAGAATATATTTCCTTTCTTGGAAGAAGTACGTTCTTTGACGCATTCTAGATCTTCTCCGACAACACTGGCAAATAGTAGTACTTTGACTACATAAAATATTTCTGGTTTACAATTTCCTTTCTTTGAAGGAATTGGACTGTAAGCATATTAGCTAGCTAGCCCAGATCAACACTATCAACTGTGACAATAATTGTGTTTACATTTTCTTATATATCAAGCAGGGGGAAATCCCAAATATTAATAGCCAAATATGATTGTGGGAATTCCCAAGCCTTAATTATAACATTAACCTTTCTCATTACATCACTTCCTGAGGGGAATCCCTGACATCATCTTCACTTTACATCCTCAGGGGGTTTCCAAATACTCCAAATTAGATATGATTCAACTTGTTTTGCTCAATTTGAGAGGGAATTCCCCACTTGTTCACCCATGTAATTTTGTAAACAAAGATAAATCATCAAATTAAATTATTCAGGGCACATCACACCCTCCCCCTTAAAAGAAGAAAGTTTGAATGTAATGAAAACTTTCTTAATTGTTTTCTTCTTTTACATCAACTTCAACATAATATTAACTTTGAGTGCTTAACTCAACATACACAGTGACTACTTGTCACACAAGTTCCTTTTTAAAGGAATTTTTGTTTGTCAGTTGTTATGCAATTCTGGACAAGGCATCAGCCATTACATTGTCTTTTCCCTTAATATGTTTGATGTCCAGATTGTACTCTTGCAAGGTCAAACTCCACCTCACCAGTCTTTGATTTTTGTTCTTCATCCTGTTGATGAAGGTGAGGGATTGTGATCTGTGAAAACAAGCACAGGGTATACTGTGGTACCCAAATACACATCAAAATGCAGCAATGCTAATAGCAATGCTAGACACTCCTTCTCAATTGTGGAGTAATTTCTCTGGTGCTTGTTGAATTTCCTTTCCTTGAAAAGTAACATATAGGGTGGTCAATTTGATCTTCACCCTCTTGCATCACAACACCTCCACAGCCTATGTCACTGGCATCAACAGTCAACTTGAACTGCTTCTGAAAATCAGGTGCAGTAAGTACTGGTGAACTCATGAGTATTGATTTGACTTTGTGAAAAGCATTTTCACACTGTTCTGACCAAATGAATTTTGCATCTTTCTTCAACAAATCAGTCAAATGACTTGCTATCTCTGAAAAGTTTGGACAGAACTTTCTATAATAGCCAACCATTCCTAGAAATCTCATGAGTGCCTTCTTGTTTACAGGTGTGGGGTATTGCTCAATTGCTTCAACTTTGGCTTTGATAGGTTTCACCTGACCTTGACCTACAACATATCCCAAGTATGTGACTGTGGCATGGCAAAACTCACTTTTTACCAGATTGACTGTCAATTGTACTTCAGACAGCTTCTTAAACAATTGATGGAGTTGTTCCATGTGTTGTTCCCAAGTTTGACTGTAAACAATCAAATCATCTACATACGCTTCACATCCCTCTATGTCTGCCACAATTTGATTTACCATTCTCTGAAATGTTGCAGGTGCGTTTTTCAACCCAAATGGCATAACTTTGTATTGGTAAAGACCAAATGGTGTACAAAAAGCAGAAATCTCTTTGGCACGGTCTGTGAGTGGAACCTGCCAGTACCCTTTCAAAAGATCAAATTTGCTAACAAATTTTGCATTCCCAATTTTGTCTATGCAATCATCAATTCTTGGAATAGGGTATGAGTCTGTCTTTGAATGAACATTTGCAGCTCTCATGTCTGCGACCAATCGGTATGAACCATCAGGCTTGGGAACAAGTATACACGGTGAACTCCACTCACTACTACTTGGTTCTATGATATCATTGTCTAGCATATAATTTATCTCATTTTTGAGATGTTCCATTTTCAATGGATTGACTCTGTAAGGATGCTGCTTGATTGGTTTTGTATCACCAACATCTACATCATGAAATGCAGCATTTGTTCTACTTGGCGTATCAGGAAATATATTGTCAAATTTGTGAATCAAATTTGCAATTTGACTTTGTTGATCTTGAGAAAGATGACCTAACTTTGAGTCCAAATTAGTGAGCACATCAGAATTGTTCAATTTTACATTATACTCTTTGTGCTCCAGCTCTTTATCCTGGTCAAATGTGACATCAGAATTGTCATCTTTACTCTTGTCTACATTGACGATTTTGTATACATCGGCATGTTTGTCTACATTATCAGTATGTTTTACTGTACACACAGGTTTTGGAATGCCACTGTCACTTCTTTCAACATACTCTTTGAGCATATTTATGTGGCATAACTGCCTGCTCTTGCGTCTACCAGGAGTCTTGATAATATAATCTACTTCACCCACTTTTGACCCTACCTCACATGGGCCATGATATCTGGCTTGCAATGGGTGTCCTGGAATTGGAAACAGTACTAGAACTTTGTCACCTGGTTTGAACACTCTTTCTCTGGCATGTTGATCATACCATTGTTTCATTTTGGCCTGACCCTGTTTCAAGTTTTCTTTGGCGATATCAGTTGCTCTATTAAGCCTATGCTTAAAATTGGAGACATAATCCAATAAATTGATATCTGATTTCTCATTGAGCCACTTTTCTTTCAACAACTTTAAGGGCCCGCGCACTGTGTGTCCAAACACTAACTCAAAAGGACTAAATCCTAAAGTTTCCTGAACAGCTTCCTAGCAGCAAACAACAACAAGTGTACTCCCTCATCCCAGTCCCTCTGAAATTCCAAACAGTATGTCCTGATCATGTTTTTTAATGTTTGGTGGAACCTTTCTAGTGCACCTTGTGATTCTGGATGGTAAGCACTTGAGGTATACTGTTCTATACCTAATTGATACATGACCTGCTGAAATACTCCAGAAGTAAAGTTTGATCCTTGGTCTGACTGTATGGACTTGGGGAGCCCCACAAATGTGAAGAACTTAGTTAAAGCTTTCACTATAGTCACTGCTTTAATATTTCTCAAGGGTATGGCTTCAGGAAAGCGTGTTGACGCGCACATAATTGTCAGGAGGTACTGATTACCTGACTTAGGTCTGGGTGCTTAATCTCGCCGATAAAGTCTGCGGCGTGCCCGCAACCCAAGACGCAGACCCAAGCCGATGCGCCTATGCTGAGAAATAAAATACTGTTGCGATATGCACTAACAAAGTGTGTGTCTGCTCGATGAAAAGCCATGTTCAGTCACCCGTTCATCGGCTTGATCGGCCCAACTCCTACATTTCTCGCAACCGGCTTATAACACTTGACAACAATACCCTTACAAATTAGTGTCCTTGAGTGCGTTGATTCTTTGCCGGATTATATCGACTGATCCGCAAATTGCTCACGGTGAGTAAACTCAAGTACGTACTACAATAAACATTAATATAAAGGTTTTGAGTAATGAATGGCAAACCGCAGAGCAAGAAGATGTCAAGATGTTGCGAACTCGATGCCCATAACTGCTCGCGAATTCGCAACCAGGTATATGGCTACACTATATTAATTCATCGGCGTGCTGCGGCTTGAAACTGCAAGACGCAGTAGAGCCATCGAAATGCTGCGAGACGACGCAGAGGTAATCGGCGAGATTAAGCACCGGGTCCTTAGTCTTTGGTAGGGGGCCTACACAATCAATAATAACCCTACTAAATGGTTCATCAAAGGCTGGAATTGGCTTTAATGGAGCAGGAGGTATTTTCTGATTGGGCTTCCCTACTACTTGGCATATGTGACATGTTTTGCAATATTCAGAAACATCTTTTCTGAGAGTGGGCCACCAGAAATGTCTCAGAATTCTTTCATGAGTTTTCTTAACACCCAAATGCCCTGCCATGGGACTATCATGTGCTATGTTAATAACTTCAGTGTGGTAGACTTTTGGTACCACAATTTGGTGCACTACCTTCCACTCTTCATCGGCAGGTGCATCAGGGGGCCGCCATTTTCTCATTAGCACATCGTCTTGTTTGTAAAAACAGACAGAATTTTGTTCTGCTTCTTCTAGGGTCAATGCCCTTTGATTGATCTCTTTGAGTTCTGGGTCATTTTGTTGCTCCAGAATCAGCTTGTCATGACTTAATGGGTCTCTCAATGTTTCCCCAATTTGTTCATGCTCAGAGGCTGTGTCATTTTGAGGGGTCTTTTT
This sequence comes from Amphiura filiformis, assembly GCF_039555335.1. Taxonomy (NCBI): domain Eukaryota; kingdom Metazoa; phylum Echinodermata; class Ophiuroidea; order Amphilepidida; family Amphiuridae; genus Amphiura; species Amphiura filiformis. The sequence goes on from NC_092640.1 coordinate 34,574,592, forward strand.
ATCCCCTGGAGAAGGAAGTTTATCTTCTTTCTCATTCAACTTTGACACAAATGTGTCTTCCAAACTGTAGCCTATGTCATCAATTTGGTTGTCCTCAATTGTTTCTAATGAGGCCTTCTTACTCATTGCCCGTGTCACTGCACATGCAGGAAATATCTCCTTTTCCTCACTATTGTCATCCTGTAAACAGGGCTTATCTGTAACTATTGGGTCAGGAAAAACCTTCCCCCCTGCCAGATCATTTCCTAGCAACATGGACACTCCCTTGACTGGCAATTCATGTCTAACTCCTATGGTTACCGGACCAGAAACTAAGTCAGATGTCAAGTTAACTTTATGGAGAGGTACATTAAGTATTTCCATCCCAATACCCTGGATCAAAGAATTACCAGCTGAACTATCCTCATTAAAGGGCAAAGTTCCTTCCAGAATCATAGACCGTGCACAACATGTGTCTCGCACTATCTTAATGGGCTTTGGACTACCATTATCACCTAGTGATACTACTCCCTCTAACACAAATGGTTCAAATTCTTCACACACCTTATCTGTCTCCCCTCCCTTTTGTGAGAATTCTTGTTTCTTGATTTGACTGACTTGTTTCTTTGACTCGAGTGACACTGCACATCCTACAGTATTACTAGCAGTTTGCTGCTGTTTTTGTGCGTCTTGTTTGGCTTTTAAAGTCCGACACATGGTCACTGTATGTCCTGGTTTCTTACAGAAATTGCAAAATAATTGGGATTCAAATTCAGTCCCACCTGTTGGTCTGGTACCTGAACTCCATGGGGTCCCTCTACCACCAGCACTATGCTGTGAATTAGACCAGGATCTGTGATTAGACTGAGATCTCCCTTCTTGTGTTCCACCCTGATTTGCTCTAGGTTGGTTTTGGCTGAACCTGTTTGAATAACTTCTGTTATGAATAAATCTACTCGCATTCAATTTGTGAGTTAAGCCATAGTCGTCCGCCATCGTCGCCGCGTCACTTAGCGTCTTAATTTTGCTAGCGCTTTCATCCAAGTGGGTTTTAATGTCAGCGTGGACACATTTTTTGAACTCTTCTATAAGAACCAATTGCTTAAGTTGGCCGAAATCATCTTTGACTTCTTTTGAACCAAGCCACCTGTCAAACATTTGTTCCTTTACTCTAGCAAATTCTACATGGGGTTGATCTGCTTGCTTTCTTGAATCTCTGAACTTTTGTCTGTATGCTTCAGGCACCAGCTCATAGGCCTTAAGGACTGCCTGTTTGACTTCTTCATAATTGTTACACTTCTCTATTGGTAGAGCTGAGTAAGTTTCCTGGCCTTCCCCACAAAACTACTTTGTAACAGTAGGGTCCAATGCTCTGGAGGCCATTTCAAATTTGTAGCTACCTTTTCAAAATGTTGGAAATACTCGTCAACATCTTTCTCTTTGAATTTAGGCACCAGCTTTACATACTTTGTAACATCAAACCCTGACTTTGAGGAGAAACTTGATGAGTATTTGTCACCTAGCTTTGCCAACTTCTCTTGTTCAAACTTGTACTTTTCTTCAATTTCTTTTTGTTTCAAATTTTCTTCCATTTCCAACTTTTGTTTTTCAAGTTCCAATTTTGCTACCTTTTCCTTTTCTTCTGTTTCTAATTTGTGGTGCTCAAGCGCCATCTTTTCTTAGCGTGCTTTTTCTTCCATTTCTAATTTCTTGTTTTCCATGTCTAATCTTTCTTGTTTTTCTTTATTTTGCATATCTAGCTTTTGCATGTCCAACTGCAATTGCATTTTCATTTTTCCATTTCCACCTGAACTTCTAGTTCTTTCAACTTTACTGCATCCCCGATTTCAGTTTTGACCTCTTTTCTCTTCTCCAAAATGGATTCTTCAAAATACTCTTCATCAACCAAAACATCAATTAAGGCATTTTTGATTATTTGTTTTCTGTTGGCTTGCTTTACATCCAATTCATAGTATTTTGCAAATGCTAATAAATCAGGTTTCTTCAACTTATCAAACTTCTCCCAATCTATAGTTTCAAGAAACTCTTCTGATTTGAACTCTTCCATACTGTACTTTCACTTTCAAGACGCAGTAAATTAATGTTAACTTTTTTTTCAGTGTATATCCCGGACGAGCCCCCAATTTTGTTACGAGTCGTACTTGACTCAAGGCCAAAATCACCTTTTACCCGAACTCACACGAATGCACAACACAAATACACTGTTTAATTATGCTAACAAAATCTAAGTCTTTAATTGAAAGCACGTTATTACTGATACAATATATGACAACAAATGCACATACACAATAATCAAATATAATCACTCTTTATCTATTTTGTACTTAGCCAGCATTCTTCTTCTTGGTGATCATAAAGTTCTTGCAATGTTCTGGACGACTGATGTAATATATCCTTATTCACTTGTCCTGCAAAAATCAGCGAAGTCCTTTGTACACTTGCATTGATAAATCCTTGTGTATAAAATCCTCATACGAAAATGGTGTTACTTTCTCCCAAGTACTCCTTGCGTCGTTCTCCAAACACATTCGTAACTCTTTGCGCAGTTCTCCAAATCACTTTACTCCTTGCGTTAACTCCTTGCGCTGCTTTCTCCAAACTTGGTGCTATTTCCACCTTTCACACAATATCTTCAGGAAGCAGGACTGCGATGCAGTTGTCCCCACTTATTTTGACAGTTGCGTTGAATCAGAATACCAGACTTCAGCAAGTCGACAGAAGAATATATTTCCTTTCTTGGAAGAAGTACGTTCTTTGACGCATTCTAGATCTTCTCCGACAACACTGGCAAATAGTAGTACTTTGACTACATAAAATATTTCTGGTTTACAATTTCCTTTCTTTGAAGGAATTGGACTGTAAGCATATTAGCTAGCTAGCCCAGATCAACACTATCAACTGTGACAATAATTGTGTTTACATTTTCTTATATATCAAGCAGGGGGAAATCCCAAATATTAATAGCCAAATATGATTGTGGGAATTCCCAAGCCTTAATTATAACATTAACCTTTCTCATTACATCACTTCCTGAGGGAATCCCTGACATCATCTTCACTTTACATCCTCAGGGGGGTTTCCAAATACTCCAAATTAGATATGATTCAACTTGTTTTGCTCAATTTGAGAGGGGAATTCCCCCACTTGTCATCACCCATGTAATTTTGTAAACAAAGATAAATCATCAAATTAAATTATTCAGGGCACATCACACCTACATCATTTTGTTAGTGTTTACCCAAAATGCTGAATGAAATAATATTTATTGTAATATGCCTAACTGCTGGGAAGGGTTGCTAGCAAGGTAAAGTGAAAGAAACCCCAATGGCTATTTTGTCCGTTTAAAATAGATTTCTATGGCCGACTTAAAGTCATAATTATGACGTAATTTTGTTATTTATTAATTAATTTTTAGCAGAATTAATGGGCTGTGCCCGTTTCATGAAGAATAAGGATCGATCTTACCCTTGATTTAACAGGCCTGTCAATTTCTTGGAATTGTTTGATATGAAAGGAGGGTATGATTTTTTTGTATTAGTTTAAGTATTTCCTAGCCTCTCTTAGCCACAGGGTTGGCTACAAAAGACACAGAGTATACCTTAGGATAAACTGGCATGAGTGCGCCGACCCCAGGTTTTCAACATTTCAGGATTGTTTCTGGACGGAGGTCGGGTGAAAAACGAAATTACGTTTACATGACTTTCTCGAAATTCGTCGTGTGACAAGAATGCGTGTATAAATGACTAGGGGGGAAGCTTACTTATTTGTGTCTTCTATACTATCCATCATATACCCTAGGCCCTGCATAACGAAATTCAACAATATTCAATATCCAAAGCAATATCCTCACTACAATAGGCCCCCAAAACAGAACTCCCACCCCACATAATCGCAAATTGACACGAAAGCTTCATTCTATGAAGCATTTCTCTCGTATTTGATCATCTTCTACTCTTCCCTAAAAAAGATTAAAAAATAATTATCCTGTTTTGCCAATAAAACATAGGTAAATGCTAGTGCTTAAATTAGTTCTAACTAGTAATTTTAATATTAATTTTGGTCGATTTGTGGAAATAACGGCAAAAATATGAAGTTTTTCGTATGCTGTGACAATCAAGCCCAATGACTTCTATAAGTTATGCATTCTTATTTATGGAAATAACATTTTCTAATTTCTTTCATAACCAATTATTAAACATAACATGAAATATTAGATTTGTGGACTTTGTTATACTCTATTTTTTGATAGACTTGTGCCAAGCCTTTGCATTATGTGACTGCACTTGTAATGCAAAATTGTCTGTTTTGCCTATTTTCCCTCGAATTGGATAAACATTAAGACTTGTATTGCCAGTTAGAAAAGGACTTAATTAAGCTATGTTTCATTGGCAAAACACAATAATAATTTTTAATCTCAAAAACTTTTTCTGGAGGCATGGTTTAATATGAAAGTGACGTAGGTCTGCTTAAGCCTAACGGAGTACGACCACAGGGGTCTATCGGTGCAGGATTTTTTTCGAAAAATAGGGGGGGGGGGCATTTGGTGTGGCACCTATGTTTCAGATGGACATTTTATTTTTGAAATTTGAACAGCAACTTCCATTCATCACTGATTTTGTTACTTATTTTGGAAAAAACAAAGAAATGTGAAGCCATAACTAGAAATACGATTTTCGAGGTTTCTGTGGCGCTGTTTCGGCTCTCACCCAAAGATTCTATTTAAAAAAAACGGTCATGTTCTCACCCAATGACCCCATAATTTTTACATTTTGCTCTCACCGAATGCCAAAAATCATGTATCTCACCCAATGACTCCATATTTTTTACATTTTGCTCTCACCGAATGCCCCTTAGTGCAAAAGTGCCAGCCCTAACAGCTATATCCATTTCATATTGAAGTGCCCCCCCCCCCCCCGGGGCAGGGGCTTAGTCTTTGAGGATATAATGATCTATTCTATTTGAAACCCATACACCCCTATACGGTATCCTATGAAGATTTGAACAGGAATAGCCCATAGCCCAGTGTAGGCCTACAACAACACCATGTATTTTTTTCTCAAAAACAGTAGTTATAAAAGACGTGCGCGTGTCACTGTTAGGCGACGAAATAAAAAAAAACCTGTTAAAAGGACCTTTTAAGTAGGGTCGGTTGGGCGTTTTTTTAAAACATTTTAGCCAATGCTGTTTTTACATGATTTTAGCAATTAAAAAACAATCTCCAGAACGCAAATTCTTGGTCGGTCGGGCCGATAGAATAGGGTTTTGTTTTTGTGTGTCGCCTAATGTTATGTATATACAAATCACAACGACAGAATGCGTTATGGGATGCATTAAAACGAGGGCGGAGCTAAGCGCACGTATAAATTGGACAGTATTAGCCGGAACATTACCATTTTCGACTTCGCCGATTACTGACCCAGTGGTATCATCAGCATTTCAAACTAGGTAAGTTTAAATTTCCTTTTACTTTTTTAACCTTAGGAATATGTAGGCCTATGCGAGTAATAATTGCCTTTGCTATTTTGGTCATTGTATCAAACAAGAGAAATTCCAAAAGAAAGAGAAAGAGCCTAACTTAATGTGTTATATTTGTCATAAGTTTTAAAGCCATTATGTAAGCCATAATGTACAATTTCCTTCCAAGTTTGTATTATATCGGGAATTTGAAAAAAATCAAAATTATTTGATATCAGAAGTGTTGTGACTATAATTCGCCTTTGCATAATAATATTGAATGTTGAATTTGGTGCCACAACCCATGCTGCACGTGCATCAAGTGCATGCCGTTTTATCCGTGCATCAATTGCACGCTGTTGGGAGATGTATTTCGGGAATCCCATGTTTAACTAATTTAGGGACTCCTTGTTGTCTCTTCAAACCGTTCGGACGCAATCAGCTCGTCTCCTGATTTAGGCTAGGTTCGGTTTAGGCTTTGGGTTTATGACGAGTTTACTGTTGTCATCAAATTTTCAAGCCTTTTAAATTTGGTCAAAACTAAGTTTAAAATTGAATATAAAATTGCAGAAAAAAATGGTAAATTGGGAAAACGTTTTTTTAAAAATTCATTTTGCTTTTTTATTTTTGTTTTTCCTGAATTTGCTACTCCCATTTATATTTCATGCTACACATATTCATGTAATCAGTCTGTATTATGTTGACTGTATTCTTCACCATGTTCCATGTTTATGTGCCCATTTATGCCCAATTATACAGATAGTAGTACTAATATATGTATACATGTATTCAAGAACACCATCATGAATTTTGTCTTTGTCCACTGTCTTTGTCTCTTTTGTCCCTCTCTGTACCTGTTGCTTTAAAATGTGTTGATTATAATATTAAAAATATTAAAAATGTGTTGATTATAATATTAAAAAATATTTTTGTGATATAAATATAAGTGTATAAATTGTTCATGATCGTTGGGAACTGGTGGTTCTTTGTGTATGTTTTTCCTCCCTCCACCAGTTCCAAGCACAGGGAATAATAAAAATAATAATAATGAGAGCGTGTATCAAATTCAATTATGCAGCATTGTAACTCGGGTAAGGTTTGTTATTATACATATTAAGGCCTATATTTATTATTTTGATCCGTGTGTTAAGGAAACTGGAATGAGCGTTTTGAGCGTTTCGACAGCATTTTTTGTGGGACATTAGAGCACATCAGACATATCGAATTGCATTCTGAATACGAAGAATGGCCTTCTGATATCAAATAATTTTGATTTTTGAAATTCGCAATGTAGGCCTAATACACATTTTATGGCAAATCATTAAAATTGATATTTTTGATATTTAACAGTACTCAAGTAAACTTTATAAATCTGATGATTTCTACCTAAAGTGTATGTAGGTGGAATGAAAAGCCGACGATCAATTGAAAATTTTGACCTTTCGTATCGAAGATATGGATTTTTCCCAAAACACCCCAAAAAAATTAGGTCTTTTGGGGAAAAAATCCATATCTTCAATATGAAAGGTCAAAATTTTCAATTGATCGTCGGCTTTTCCTCCCAGCTACATACACTTTAAGACTATATCATTAAATTTATAAAATTTACTTCGAGGACTGTTATATCTCCAAAATGTGAAAAATATCAAATTTTAATCATTTGTCGTAAAATTTGTATTATATTGTGAATTTCATAAAATTATTTGATATCAGAAAGAAATTCTTCGTATTCAGAATGCAATTCGATAGGTATGATGTGCTCTCATGTCCCACAAAAAATACTGTAGAAACGCTCAAAACGCTCATTCCAGATCCCTTAATGTAAAATCACAATAAATTTCATATGCAATTCTGGTTTCGTGTTGTTCACTTCGTGTTAGCCATACCATTTCCCTTCATTGCTTTTTGGATTCCAACTCCGGTACCTCTCTCCTCCTTCCCTTTGGAGTATCCCAGGTAGGCATCATAATACCACGACATTCCTTGTATTCAGAATGCAATTCGATGTGCATGATGTTCTCTTAGGTCCCACAAAAAATACTGTTCAAACCTCGCTATCCGATCAATTAAAAGAATTTTTCAAAAAATATAGTCACGTTCATTGGACCAGAGAAGATGAGCTTTTCTCATCTTCTTTGCATGATTGGATAAGGTCGATTTTATGCGATCTTTATGGATTATAATTATGGATTATTCTGATTATTTGAATCAGGGTCGTCGCCAGACCATTTTCTCAGCTTTTTTTTTGTTCTGGTGTTAATAATGTGTCGAGCGCGGAGCGTGAGCACGCGATCCAGGGGCCCACCTTGGCTCCCTCAGGGTGGGGTCCAAAGGCGTACTGGGGCCACCGAGCCAGGCATGCCAAAGGGGGTAATTATGTCCAAATCGTCCCACTGACATTGACATGCTTAACTTAAATTTACTTAAAATAAATCCTTATAAAGTTTATAATTTGAATCATTAATTTCAGGAAAGGACGACTGGGAGACAAATACCATGGCAACCGCAAAAGTAAGTTTTACTTTCGTCTTCATAATTCAAATTACCAAACTTAATATCTTTACAAATTAATAAAGATTTTTAAGGCGACCCGATCTTTTGTTGGTCGAAAAATCGAAAAATAACACTGTTATGCAATTGCTTGATTTATTGTTGATAATGAGTAGGCTATGTATATACGTTTTACAAAAGTGTTGTTGTTTCAGCCCTCTTAATTATAACTCAACAATCACAAGACCTACAAAAGTATATCTGTGATATTTTAATTCTTCTACACTCGCTATGAAATGATCAATTGGTCACTCCATATCATATCAAGGAGCCCCCCCCCCCCCACACCTGACCCCCTCAGATTTGCTTTATATTTTACTCATATGTTGAACCTGTAAAAATATTAAAACCCTGCAAATTTGAGGTCTGTAACTCTTATGGATTTTCTGTGGCAGCCATTTAAAGTTGCAGTAGGTGGTCTAAATTTGGACCCAAAAGTTGCCCTTTAAATAAATTTCATCTGGGAGTCTGTGCCTTCTTTATAAAAAGAGACAGAGGTCTGAAACCTTGTATACACACTATAACTGCATGCAAAATTTGTCAAAAAGTAAAAAAAAAATGTAATTGCGCGTTGTGTCACGGGGTCATTAAATATGCAAGAAAAAATGTAATGTTTTGTAAACTGGCAAGTTTAGCCCCCCCCAAATTCAAATTTTGTCAGATTATTTATTTTTTGTTGTCACTGATGCTATATTGATACAGTGCATATCCAAAAAATTGAGCTCACAATTCATTTACATTTCGAACAGCGCCCTCACGAAGATGAAATTTATTGCAAATTAAACATTTTCAGGGGGCCCAAAGTCGATGTGGTCCACCTTCAAAATTTATAAAACATCACTTTTATATGACTACTAGTCTTAAATTACAACTTTGCTAAGTCCCAGTAATTGTCTAGGTTGACTGTACATACCACTAATATCACGCTGTATAAATGTCGGTAATTCCATTAGGAATTAGTCACATTTACAAAAAAACATTTACATGTTCTTTTTGCATGAGTGCTTGAAAGGGATGACATTTTATGTTATACGTAAGTTTTAAAGAATTAGATTTTCCAAATCAGGTCACCTTCCTTTAATTCTAAACATCTTTACAAAATTGAATGAATACCTAGATCCTAGACTATAATATAGGGACATTTTGGTGGGGCGTGGATTGAGTAATCATGGGACCGTGGGTGAGAGTTTTGACAAAAAAATCGACAAACATATTCACGCCCCCCCCCCCTCGATCGCGTCCGCTCAAAATTTCAGAATTCTGCCTTGTTTTCCCCTTCTTTTTACAATCCTTCAATTAAAAAAAAAATTAAATTCTGGTGTTTACACGCTTGTAATGTACTTTAGTCAATAAAGATACTCTGCAAAAATCAAGACTTTAGATGCTGTAGTTTTGCCGGAACCGTCGTTTTATTATTACGATGGAATTATTAGTCGAACACGTATGCACAGTACAGTGCGGGATACACATACACACACCCCAGAGGATCGTACCGTATTACAACCGCGGGAGTAACATGCATTGGCGCTAGTAGTAAATTCCAATTATCTATGCTTTACCTCACTTGTTCGGCTCAAAATTAAAAGGGGACATATCTGACAGTAAAAGCTAACATTTTATGGAAAATAAATACTAATCTATTTTTACAGAAATGTTATAATATGGCTTTAACTCATTGAATAATTTCATTCGTTCTTCTGCACATTAGATCGTCGTCTACCAAGACTCAGACTTCAAGGGAGCTTCACGTGAAATCACTGAGGATATAAGCGATCTGAATTCTGTCGGATTCAACGATAGAATTTCGTCAATCAAAGTCTTCGGCAGTGTGTAAGAAATATTTGCTCTTTGATTGTGTGTATAATGTGTTTAATGTGTAGTTTGATCAGCTCGTAATAGGCGGGAAATGTTGGGCTTTACCACTACGCCGAAAAGTAGACCCACGTTAAGAGTGCTATTAGTTGATTTATCTGGTCTATATTTTGTGTGTTAAAGAAAGACAAAGTATATGGGACTTGAATTAATAATTTGTGATGCTATAAGGCGAAATAATTCTCAAAATAAAATATTTTGATATTAATCCGCAATGTTATAATGCCCGCCGATTACGAGCTGATCAAAGTATTACCACGCATCCATGGCGAATCTGGGGGACTAACCATCCATCCCCATTCTTTTTTTATCTTTTCCACTTCCATCCCCATTCTTAGTAGTCTAGTACCCAGCTATTGTTCCCATGCACCCAGATTATGTATTTTTCTAACCTATTTCTTCGTAATCCTTAAAGTCCCTATAGTACACAAATTCTGTTGTTCCCAAAACAAAATATTGTCGCATAGGTGTGGGAAAGGTCATTAAACTTTACATGGGGTCAAATTGTAAACTTCATCAATTGTGTCGACAACATTACTAATGTATTCATCTGGTCAAAAGGATTCACAAATTGTATAGTTTTACCTATCTGGGATGTACCTTTCTTGAGTTATTACCAAAAAGGTCAAAGGTCAAGCGTTGACCTCTAAAGGGTCAAAATTTTAAAATTGCTCTAATCTTGATGAAAATGGTGTCAGAATCGTCGTTTTGATAAATGATCTTAAATAATTAGTTAGCAGTATGTAGGATGTTTCATAACCTAGATGATAATGATACAAATGAAAGGGAATAACCCAAAATAATTACGGTGGATTGCGTAACTGATGCATGCTTGTTCTTTATTCTCAAAATTACAAAAAATGACTTAGGCAATTAGCGTAGCAGGCTGACGATATAACGTAGCTCTGGTTAGCTCTGTTCCCACTCCACCTTCTAACTTTTCCCAAACATTCACGATAGCTTGTAATAACGGCCTAAAAACTATTATGTCATGTTTGTTTGAACTCAGATGGGTCGGCTACGCAGACACAAAATACGGTGGTAGACAATATATTTTGGAAGAGGGCGATTACAAAAATAGCAGCAGCTGGAATGGTTCAAATGACCAATTGTCTTCATTGAAGAGACTCAATACGGTAAGTAGCTGTAAGTTCGGTTTGCCCGAACGTGTTTAATAATGCTTTGTTTTAATGGCTATGCAGTTAAATCTATCGAATTTCAACTAAAAAAAAACTTCCAAGAACATCAATATATTATAAGGCTAGGCCCACTGCTAATTAGGTTTTACTGACTGAACAGAATTGACCATGTCTCACCTCCTTTTGCAACTAAATCGACGGTGGTAATAACTCTTGTAGCGAGCTACCAACGTTTGACCATAAATTGCCTCAGACAAAACTCACATCCTGGGAACTAAATACCACACAATGTCATTTTATGTAATTCACTGACCCATCTGTGTCATACACTGCCTCTAACCTCCTGGTGAAATGGTCAACTCATTGACAGATACTAACCCCAGGAGGGATTTCAAGTTGTGATCAATTCTGTTCAGGCAGATAAACCTAATGCTAGCATTAGCAACATGAGTACCACACCACTCTTCGCCATACATACATTCTCCCAGCCACATTTCCCTAACATAATATGAAATTTAAAAAAAAAATGATATTTATTTTGTCAGAGGCGACGGCGGGGTTCGAACCCACGCTGCACTGAGCCGCTATAATGTACACCTATACAGTATTGACGTAACACCAGCGCCTTAGATCGCTCGACTATCAGGGCTTGATGGTGTCATGATGAAAATTTAAAAATATAATCGCAATTTCATTACTTCAACATACCACGTGACAAGCAAAGACAGAAAACTACCATATTTTGGAATTTTATTTGTTTAAAAACATTAATGTGTATTAATAGCGCTCAATTGTTGATAACTGCGTGTTTTATATACAGAAATAGGACAATAAACGAGGCTATACACGCACAATAGTATATCGATTTTGATTCACACGTGCGCTACGAACTCGCCGTGTACTAAAAGCATAGATTATCAATGCGGCGTGGCCTACCATTTTTCTTGTAGCTTCTTTTATACACGTCGATGTTTTCATCAATTATACAATTAATCCACATTGGACCCCTAATTTATTTCAGGAAATAAAATATTAGATTACCATAAAAACGAAACAGTAATCATTGATGGGGTCTAATGTAATTTATACATAGAATTTTCAACGTTTTTTCTATCGCCATTCTCCTCAATTAAAAAAATATTTTGGCGTATATAAAATTGAAATAAAATTCTCTGCCTCATAAACGACATCAAATGTGCCACAATTGAGTATCACGAATCGTTATATATGATGTGCAGTTAATATTAATATTTTCTTTTATACAGAGGATGCTTCAGTTTTGACAAGAAAAATATTTTCTTGAAAACCCTCTCACTCGGTTATTTTAAAACGGTAACCACGCTTCCCTAGAATGTGCAATAAATTAGCATTAAAATTGTTCTTATTCTAACAGCAAGCGTTTCTAAAATGCAGTATGGCATGAGTACCAGAATGTTAATAGCAAACATGACATATTAGTAGTAAACCCGTCTCTTAGCCTTTTCGAAGTCGCCCCTTCAAGATTTCTTGCTTTTGATATTATATTGCTTTATCGATCGATTATTGATTTATTGATTGGAAGTGACCTTTGACCTCATTTATTCATAACGCTAAACAGACGGGTTTACTACTACTAATGTTGATGGCGGGAAATGAAAAATAGATAAAACGCATAGGTCCTCTCATTAATTGTCATCCCTTGTAAAAGCGCCCTTCCATTGGCGTGGACCCCCAGTAATCTACAGCATGTTGAAGCAATGAAGTTCAAATAATTAGGCCCCCTACATAGATGTTTGCACACACCCAAATATGTCTAAAGACAGCATTTATGTGTATAAGACTAATATATATCGAGTCACTTGATTCCAAAGTAGCCGGCGTTGGGAATAGGGCCTATATAAAACAGGGAAAATCTGTTCCAACTGACCAGCAGGGAATATAATTTGTAGCGAACATCATTCAAGGCCGTGTGCATGGTGTGCCGATGCTTTCGGATCGCATTCTGCTCGTCAATACTCAAATTGGTGTAGGGTCTAATATGAATAAGGGGCTGTGCAATAGTTATGAGCCCCGGGACACATCGTCCACGCCAGGTAAAAAAAATATTTTGTATTGGCATCAAAGCACATGTCTTTATAAACTGTCCTCCGGTTGTTTAGAGTAGTTTCTATTACAAAATAAGCTTAATACTTATACTCACCGCTCGGTGAGCGATTGGTTAAAAACAATCATTGGCTAGAAACAAATCGCTAATAGCTCAGAGATGTAATTAATTCAGCTATGAGTTTTCTAAACCTATTGTCACTGTATTGTTGAAGGTCGAGTCTTTCAATGTCTGTATAAAATAGTAAACTCAGGGACAATAATATCACATTCCTCCGTTGCATATTGAGATGAATTGATTTTATTCCTCGTTATAATGAAAATAGACTACATGTGGTGATCTGATGGTGTATGACATGATGCAGTCATGTCTACAGTAGAATTCACCACGACCTTTGCAGGACTTAAACCCCATTAAAAACTATTAAACCAAGATGACACTCATTGAAAACAGCTCAACTATGTTAAATCAGATCTTCTCTGGTTAAATCCACACTACACATGTTTCTGTTTTACCTGTGCAATGAACAATGAGCTGGTATTATAGTTTCAGTTGGGTGAACGATTATAAAGCAAACGCAAGGTAACAATACTGTGTGAGCCTTTGTTTACGAAATGAGACAATAGTCTGCATATTGTTAACCAGCATTCTTGAAAATGAGAAACATAATGGTTGAAGACTTAACACGGTTTGGAAATAATTTCTTCATATTTTTTGGTGTTATCTGTCGTTTACATATCCTTCCTAAAACACCAAAGTGCGAATATTTCCAAACACATAAATTAGCCAAAAATTTAGGACATGTTACAAAACTATATTTTCTAGAATTTCAGAGAGAACTTTAAATATTGGCCGGTTATTTTTCACACAGTGACCTTAACTAGGCAATGCCCTATTACCTATAACATACACTAAAACACCAAAGTGCGAATATTTCCAAACACCTAAATTAGCTAAAAATGTAGGACATTACAAAACTATATTTTCAAGAATTTCATAGAGTACTTTAAATATTGGCCGGTTATTTTTCACACAGTGACGTTAACTAGGCAATGCCCATATACCTATAAATTGCACTGTTTGTAGAGGTCACGCGTCAATGGTGAGAGTATACTGTGTATTATGTATGGGAAAATGGAAAGTAACTGCAGTATGATTATATTCTCAAATCCTTGAATATATCCCGTTATTTTTGGTATTTGTACAAAACTTTTGTAAGACTTGCAGTTGATGTTCTGAAAGAATATCACTGTGCTTATTGACAACCTAACCTGCGTCTTGAAAACAAAAACTGAAACTGCATTCGTAATGGGGAAGAAACGTATATTATTATCGTAACCGGTGGTGTGCTAGCCGAGTCGATCGGCCTTTCTCGAACAAAATCGCCATGCGTGGCTCTTGAAGAACTAGTGGATTCGCCCTACTATCATGGCAATTTCTAACACGAAGATATAGGGATGATGACGCTGTGCAGGAGGGGAGGAATTTCCAAATGGCGTGCCAACCCGCCACCCCTTTCGACCTGCCAAAATCGCTTACCCCCACTCTCGGCCTGCTAAAAATTCTTTGTTCCCTCTTGCACATGCCAATTTTTTTGATCTCTGTGGATCTTCAAATCTAACTTTAGACTTTTTAGCTCCTGAAGATAAGTCGAAAGCCAGTCAAACTATACTTATTTTAACTGATCAGAGGAACATTTTGGTATGGGTTAAAAAAAAGAGCAGTTTTTAATTTTGACCTCTGAATAAACTTTGACCTTGGAAATCTTGAAATGCCCCGTGGGACAATTCGACCCCCCCCCCCCCCATAATCTCATTTTGTACCACCTGCACCAACATTGTTCAATGATATTTTAATGTTTTTGTTCACTGTTCCAGGACAATTTGGGAGAGACTGGTAGCATTGAACTCTATGAACACGATAACTACGGAGGAAAATGCGAAACTTATGAATATGAGATTAACAACCTCAAATATTATAATTTCAACGATGATGTGTCCTCTATCAAGGTCAAAAAGGGAACGTAAGTACTCTGTTTTAATTTATTTGTATTAATTTTCTTGTTTTCATTACATTGTTAATTGCTAATGTTAATTAGAGGTGGCAGAATTCAGAAAAGTCGCGAGTCGTTACAGTCACTGATTGCGAGTGTTCCCCAAAATATCCGTAGATTAGTGACCTCTGAACCAAAGCAAGATCATCCATCAGAAATAACGGTAAGGCAGTATGCAGACTCCGAGTACGTGTAATATTTGATGTAACATATCTACGCTATTTCATCTAGTCCCATTCTATTTCCAGTACCGGGTAATGTTTAAGTTCTAACGAATGTTTGATGACGTAAAATCGATAATATGTTACGTATAATATCTGGTAGAAATATATTATCGATTTTACGTCATCAAACATTCATTAGAACTTAAACATTACTGGAAATAGAATGGCAATAGATTAAATAGCGTAGATATGTTACATCAAATATTTTACGTCTAATACTCGGAGTCTGCATACTGCCTAATAGTAAAATATTATACTTACAATAAAATTAGTGTGTCTCTTTTATAGGGGCGCACTATTAGATTTCCATGGATGGCATGGGGGGTTTCTGACAAAATAAACTTCGCCCACTGGTGACACGAAAAAAAAATCGCCCACTAGTGAGACGAAACAAATGACCTCACTGATGAATACAAAAAAAATTATCGCCAAAGGCAGCGAAAAATATTCCTCCTGACCCAAACTCCCATGCTACCCCCCCCCCCATCAAATGCTGCGTCCCTTATGTGAAACAAACTATACTGTACTGTGCACAAAAGTATCCGATCACTTAAAAAAACACAACATCTTAAATACACTAAAATAGTAAAATTAATTTACCAAATGAAGTAATCGCTAATTATGAGCTCGATTTGTAAACACGTGTAAAATCTAAACAACATTGTCAAACTTCAAAACAAAGTGTTTAATATCTAAACACAAGGCATGAAATTCCTAAACATGTTTAGCATTTAAACATGTTTACAAATCGAGGACAAGGTGGTGTCTAGAATAGTGTTTAATCTCAAGACACTGTTTTTTGCAGTGTAACTAACTACTCGATCCCTCCACGCGGGTGTCAACAAGTTTCAAATTATTTTCTTTTAAAATTCAACACTTTCAGAATTGTACATTTTCATGACCATAACCAGCATCAAAAATGCATTAAAAGTAAGCCTAGTATTGGTTCAGTGGTTCTTGAGATAGCTCTTTATATTTTGAGAAAATATCTCAAAACTTGTACTCCAAGAAATAAAGGCTCTAGATAGAACCCTTTTTTGTCCAGGAGAACCCTTCCTCTTGAACCTCTAAAAAGATTCTTTAATTTTGGAGAACCCTTAAGGTTCTCTAAAGAACCAAAAACGTTTCTGTATTACATTTTTGGGCCATTTTCGATGGTTTTGGAACCATTTTTGCTTCTTTAGAGAACCTCTAAAGGTTCCCTCCTTAGAAGACAACTTTGGAACTTTTTTAGAACCTTTATTTCTTAGAGTGTGGACTTTTATAAATGAAGAGCTTATTTCCAAACCGTGTTAAGTCCACAACCACATGTGTATCATTTACTTGTGTGATACAATCACAATTACTTTGACAAGTTTGACATTAGCAACAATGAGTTGTACCATCAACAAGCTATTATTTACCATAACAATGCTGCATAACAATATGCAGACTATTGTTCTCATTTGGAAAACAAAGGCATACACAGTATTGTTACTGTGCATCCATCCACTGTTTGCTTTCTAATGGTGCATCCAACTGAAATTAGCATCACAACCCATTGCAATATCGCAGAGGGAAATCAGACACATGGGTTTGTGCACTTAACACGGTTTGGAAATAAGCTCTTCAAATGTTGAAGCCTATAATCAGCATTGTTTAAGACCATTGACTTTTACATTGATTTCCTTACCTTTACAGGTGGATCATTTTCGATGATGCTGACTTCAAGGGTCGTCAGTACATCGTCACTGAAGGTTCCTATCCTGATGCGAAGAGTTGGAAAGGCTCCAACGACACAATATCATCACTGAGGCCAGTAAAAGAAGTAAGCTCTAATAACAATCACAATTAATCACATCAGCATGCAGCGACACACAGTAAAACACACAAGGAAAATAATTACGCACACAGAATGTATTAAAATTGCAAAACTCAATTTGCATGTGGGACCCGGCACCGGAAATTTCACCTTGTGATTATACGCCACTGTCGCTAAGATTGTACCGTACCATATTTAGGGTGTTTGTGATACAAGTGGGTTATGGATTTTTTTTTTAAATTAAAATATGTTAATAGCCAAATTTGTAGCATTCTGACAATTTCGGTTTGTCAGTTCATACTCACGCACATTATATACCGTAAACGTTCGCCTAATAGCGCACATGGGCACCTTTGCCTTTTGGTAAATTTCATGTGCAAATAGAGGGTTCCCTCTTCTGAAATTAAGGTTCCGTGCTCTTATTTGCTGGTGGGAATTTTACGGGAGGGCACTAGTAGGTTGTGCATAAAATTCCACTTATGTCAAGGGAACGCAACCTGGGGGAACGCATAGCGCTATTAGGCGAACGTTTTCGGAATAAGATTTGTTGTATATATTGTCTAAAGTAAACATCTTCAATTTTATATTTATCCAGCCTGCTTTCGTGACAGAAATCCTCAGTATGGAATTTGACATCGCTGCTGGCTTACTGAATACCACTCCTAAGGCTCTTGTCAATCTGAATCAAACCAACAACACTAGCGCTGTTCAGGAAGCTTCATGGAGCACCACACAGTCTGTGAGCACGACTAGAACCTACGAGTGGCATTGGGAAAACACCACAGCAATTGGGGTTGACACTACCTACAAAACCGGCGTGCCTATTATTGCCCAGGGAGAGATCACCATGAGCGTTGAAAACACTTTCTCTGTTGGTGAGGGTAGAAGTGAGGAGAATACGCAGACGGATGAGTGGACCGTTGAGTTACCTGCAAAAGTGCAACCACAGACCAGGCTAAACGTCCAGGCGATTATTCAGGAGGGCAAAATAGATGTGCCATTCAAGGCAATGCTGAAGAGAGGCGAGAAGATCTGGGAGGAGCTTGGTACATACAATGGCGTCCAGAGCTTCAATCTGCATGTAGAGTATAATGAAACACCACTTTAACATTATTAAGGCACACACAAAACAGGCATATTGATAATGACCATGACCGCACAATGTGTGAAATAAAACGTATGCTTAATTTGAGCGATTTAAAAAGCAAACAAAATTATTATTAGTTATCCTAAAAATAATTATTACCTCTCCTTTATTATTATCTCTTCTTACAATGACTAATTATAATTATACTTCCCAAACTTTCTTATGAAATAGTATAAACATAATAAAAAATATATTGGGCGTGGAGGGTGGGAAAACTTCCCGCGCGATAAATCTATCTCAACACTTTCGACGACAGACTGTGTTGTCACATATAGCCTTTTTAGAATGTTTTAAAAAGTATCCAATGAATTCTCTTGCCCCTCATTTTGACCTGCCAAAAAATGCTTACCCTCCTTATTTTTCCTCGGAAGATAATAATATTGCATGAGAATGTAGGGCAGATTAAACAGGGAAGTGCCACTAGGTGGTACTTCCTTTGTTGAAATGAATCTGTTTCATGGGCAGGTGGTGCTCAACACTAGAACCCCTTTTCTGAAGTTGAATAAGTTTTTATATAGTTTCAGGTATCCATACACCCCTTTTCCTTTCAGTTCAGTTTAGTTCAGTTTTTATTTCATCCATTCAATTATACATGTAAACATAATACAGAATAATAATTTCTTATGATATAGTGGTGCGGAACATTTTAAATTATATGACAAAAGTATGAGAAGCAGTGGATGAGGATGCCACTAAACGCACAGCGTGATGTTGTGGCACCCTATACATGTTTCAATTATCATGATTATACAATACTAAATAAAACAAATTTAATACATTAGAAAAACGAACACTGTATAATTTATAGTAACATATGGTGGATGCAAATTATAAGAAATCCAAGAATTTCACAAATTGAGCTTTAGATTTTAATATGTCTTTTGGTTCTATAACTTGTTACCAAATCAAGTACGTTACTGCAAAAGTTGAGATACAAATGCAACTTTACAATTTCCCAAGCTCTTCTATAAATGGATGATATACTTCTTTACAAAAAAAATCCTTTAAAAAAGGAATGGGGCGCCCAGTGTGAGCTTGGTCGTGATGTGGTGAATTTCATGGTGTTTAGATTTGGTATTATTATCTCTTGCAAACCCGGTGACACCTCATTACAGATTTATGACCTGTCGATAGGTTGTAAGAGGGGATAGCCTTTTACAAAAAAGGGGGGCTTTTGAAATTGAAATACGACGCGACGTGTGTTTATACGAGGTCAGAAACTCGGACTTTTTTATAAGTTGTATCAAGACTTTTTAGTGACTTTTATTATGTTATGGTGTATTTTAGAAATTAAATATTTTTGTCATTACTATATCCATGCGTTAATAAAATCTATAATTTTATAGCTCATACCAACTATGTCCATGACTGTACCAAATGTGTCCATGACTGATCAATACATATGTTAAATAAGTAAGTAAAAATAAATAGCAAGAGATAGGAACACAGTAAACACAAAAATGTTCTTAAAACGCTTAATCGAAACGTTTTAATAACATTTAAATGTCGGGTTATATACAAGGTTATGTGAAGATCATGGGTAGGTTTTTAAAACATTATTGTAAACTATTTTGGGCAAACATGTTTTGTCAACAGTTAAATAATAGAATGTTTTGTATCACTTTTTCAAAAATGTTTTATGAATGTTATTAAAACGTTTTATACCCTTTATATAACCCGACATTTAAACCTTTTCTGACAAACGTGTTTGCTGAAAAGTTCATTTGGATATCGTAGAATTCCATATATACATTCCACGTATGCCTCTAAACGAGTGTTGTTGTTTTTTGACGAAAGAGAAGGCATACACCTTCCACAAAAATATTACATTATGTATTACAATAATAAATGTAATTTGTACAGCCGCCTGTCGGCCTTTCGTCTCTTAACACTAGTTTAAAGGCATGTAATTGTAGAACAATACTTTTAAAAAAGGAATAGTTTGCCACATCTCAGTTGTTCTGTAACTTGCGCAACGTACCCGTACCATTTTCCTATAGCCTTTTTAGAACGTTTTAAAAAGTATCCAATGAATTCTCTTGGCCCTCATTTTGACCTGCCAAAATTGCTTACCCTCCTTTTTTTTCCTCGGACAGATAATTATTGGATGAGAATGCAAGGCAGATTAAACAGGGAAGTGCCAGTAGATGGTACTTCCCTGGTTAAAATAAATCTGTTTCATGTCCGGGTTGCACTCAACGCTAGAACCCCTTTTTCTGAAGTCGAATACACCCGACGGCTCCTTTTTTTTACAAGTTTTTTTTTAGGTTCAGGTACCCAAACACTTCTTTTCCTGAATTTTATCATCAAAATGTCATAAAATAATGAGGAATTTCAAATTCGTTTATTTCGGCAAATCATAATTGATGTAAATTTGGCAAGTTTGGAAATAATAGAATTTTGCTCAATTTTTTTTCATAATCGACTCGTAACAATTTGAACTGAAATAGCCCAATGTAAGCCTACAACAACGCCCTGGTTTTTGTTTTTTTTTCCTCAAAAACAATCGTTAAGGGATGGAAAATTAGGCTTTTTGTTATAAAGCCACGTTATGTATAAATAACAACGGCTGTGTGATGGCATGTAAAATGTAGTCATTTTAAAGAAAAGGTGAACACTGATGGCGCTAAATGTGAACACTGATAATGGCGCTATTTGTTTTCATCTTTACAAGGGGCAAACACATAGTATTAAAACCAGAGTAATAACGAGGTCATTTTTAAAACCCTTTTTATCATAAAATGTAAGGAATAACTTATACAATTTGGCTTGATTATGTTAAAAATATATGTAAATAGCGCCCTCAAATACAAATTACCACAAAAAGACAGAAAAGGTGAAGAAGTTGACCATGATCGTGATGATACGTAAAGCAATGTTAAGAATAGCTAAAAATATATGTATATGTTAGTGTGATAGCTGTTGGTATTGTCCAGGTCTAGAATTGAACATTATATAATATTTTGTTGAAAATTTAATAAATGATCACATCAAACAACCGCGACAGAATGCCCTCGCCTTACTGATCCAGTGGACATAGTGGTATCATCAGCATTTCTGCCATAGGTAAGTTGAGATTTCCTTTCCCTTTTTTTTAACCTTAAGAACATGTAGGAAGAGAACTTCCGAAGAAAAAGAAAGAGAAAACTTAATGTATGATTATTTGCAACTTATACGTTTTAAAGTGCTAAGTGTAAACTTTCATGAAATTTGAATTCACCAATTAGTGACATGATCAAGGGAATGAATCACATGTCGGCAATTTTCAATTAGAAGTTTTTTACATAATTTTCTGGCAGGTTACGAATGCTACATTTTGATGCAAACCACATTAAATCGGACATCTGGTTACCTAGTTATGAGCAATTTATCAATGGCTGAAAACAATATAAAAGAAAAGAATTTGAACTCTGTTTTTGCCAATATCTCAAAAACAATATTAGCGACATCTGACTCATTCCCATTGATCATGTCCGGGAATAGATTGTGAAGGAACACGTGGAATGTCAAAAAGCAGATAGTAAAAATGTATTAAAGAAGGAAGGAACACGAGCTATAAGCCTGTAAAGTCAGACAGTAGCAAATGTATTGAAGATATACATTTTCCCCAAAAGACCTAAGGGAGTGTTCATAAATACTCTGGTGGGGGGGGCTGGAAAATATGTAGGGGGGTCAAAAAATTTTAGGAGTTCTGAATAGGGGGTTAAAAAGTTTTGGGTGTATGAACAGGGGGGTTAAAAGTTTTTCGGCATGTAGAGGGGGTGTAAAAAATTTCTCGCGCTGCGCGCGCAAATGTTCCCATATTAATCCAGTACAAAAGTACATTTGATCCAGTGTTAAAAATTGTCGTCTATAACTTAATTTTGAGGTTTGTGTCAGTTCTTTCTGGTCAACTCTTTAAATCACTAAAAGATGCAATATCTTTGCTCTTCTTTAGTGTTGACAATTTTTACAATAATGTTTCATGTAGTACAGATTATTCATTTATTATCACTAATATATACAACTAAATCATGTTGCATTACAAATATAGGCGGAGGAGGCTTGGAGAAACGGGGTACACGTCCTCCCCTCTAATTTTTTTTTTTTTTTTTTATCCCCTAAAAATCCTTAAAGAAGAAAAAATAAAGCAATAATAATAATTGCCATGTGCAACTTTTTTTAGCACATCGAAAAGCACCATGTTTTGGGCCCAAATAGGGTAAAATTGCAAAATTTTGCGCTATGCGAACTGGCCCATCAATTTAAGAGCAAAACACACCATTTCGGCAGTAGTGTAGACAGGGGGCGGAATGGCCCCTGACAAAAAATGAAAGAGAAAAGTGCCCCCAAAAAGGAGATTAGCATGGACAAATGAAAATTATACGATGCAACAAACAATGCAATGCTATAGGGCCTAGACAATATTCCATATAAATTCAACCCGATCATGGGCCAAAATAGTGTAAAATACAAAATGTTTGCACGCTGTGTGCCCACATTGTCACAATAAAGGCATTTTCATCCCATCATGGGCGAAATACACAATTTTTGCACGCGTATTGTCCCAATAAAGCCTTTTTTGAAGCTCAAATACATGTACAGTCTCTCTAAAAAACAAAACCGGTATATGTATTTGCAACTGCAATTTATTTTCTCGTCTGTGTCCCCGAAATTTTATTCACCCCCCGACCAAGAAAACTTCCTACACCCCTGTATTTTGGGCTAAAATACATAGGCGTAGTAAACATATAGGCGTAGATCCCGGGGGATAGCACATTCAACCATCTCCCCAATGTTGACGCTTGTATGTGTGTTTCTGACCAAATTAAGCTCATATTTGGCCATTTTAGCCCCCAAAGTACAAATTTTGCGCGCTTCGCGCCTATATTATCCACTTTTACATCAAATTTCATTCGTTTAGCTTCCACATTTCCACATCAATGACATGCGTACAATTTTATTGCACTTGAATACAAATTTTAATACCATTAATGCCATTTGAATGGTAGTAGAATTTAATTAGTAGAATGGTACATTATGATGGGGGGGGTCAAAATAGTATTGAACCTATATGAGGGGGGGTCAAAAAAGTTTTAGGTCCATTAAGAGGGGGGTCAAAAAGTTTTGGGTTCGCGAAGAGGGGGGTTAAAAAATTTTCGACATGAAAAAAAATTTTCCAGCCCCCCCCCAAAAGCATTTATGAACACTCCCTAAATATTTGAGGTCTTTGGCAAGATGCATATCTTCAATTTTTTTGAGATGTTGGTGTCATATAATACGGTATATTGAAGCATGTTGAAAATTTCTACCAAAAACTAAAAAATTCCATGCATTATATTCATGTGTACAAAATTGGACAGGCTATCTGTATATAACGAACGTCAGGGTAATATCTCATTGGTCTTTTCGTGTCATTGTTCCTAAAGCCAACGACCGTGAAAAAAGGACAGGACAAGGCTATAGGCAGGGAGGTGATAGACAAAGGTTTGAAGCGTTCTGGTGATCAATTCTTAAAACTTACAAAAAAATGGAAAAGCAGACCATCGGTGACACCGACGGTGTTTGGAAAATATTCAGTTTCAGTAGATATTTATAGATTAATAGAACTGACAAAATTTTCAAACTTTTGTCCCTATTTATGCACAAATTGATCAGGCTATGGTTTTGTGTATAAGGCCACATAAAATTAAAAATTCGTTTCACGTCCACACCTTTTTGGAAAGTGAGGAGGGAGGGAGGTTTTTTTTTTTTTTTTTTTTTTTTTTTTTTTTTTCTAAATTGACAAAATACAGCAGTTTTCACGTAAAATTGACATTGCTATCAGCTTTCAGCATCTGCCAGGGAAACGATGAGGCCCTTTTTATTTTAAGATTATGAGGGGTTAGACCCCTTAGAGTTCCACAAAAACACTTGCAAGTGAATCATGCTGACTAATAAACTTGTTTATCAGCATTAGCATTATATTAAAGTATTAAAAACTTACAATTTAATATGAAAATTGAAAAATAAAAAAAATATGGACTGATCCAAGAAAGTGAGGAGGGAGGTGGACGCGAAACGAATTAATTTTTTTATTTGGCCTAATGAACGTTAGGATAATATATTACTTGTCAGGACAGATAATTAGGCCTATATTCCTTTAATATAAGTTTAGGCTAATATTCAGTGACCGCGTACCGATCATTTTCTCTCTCACTTTCATATTCTACATATTAACAATCAATTGCTTCTGCAAGCATGTATTCCATTGATGTTGTTTTTGTATCGACCATATCTACAACATAAGTGCTGAAATAGGCATAACTTCAAAGGCTCTGTTCTGAATGTACGCAGGACATAAAATACACACTGAGAGTTGCTGAGGAGAATCTAGGTGATTCCGTTCATATATTGTAGACATATCATGATGCAGTCATGTCTACAGTAGAATTCACCACGACCTTTGCAGGACTTAAACCCCATATTAAAAGCCAAGAAAACAATCATTGAAAACAGCTCAACTATGTTAAATCAGATCTTCTCTGGTTAAATCCACACTACACATGTTTCTGTTTTACCTGTGCAAAGAGCAATGAGCTGGTATTATAGTTTCAGTTGGGTGAACGATTATAAAGCAATCGCAGGGTAACAATACTGTGTGGGCCTTTGTTCACAAAATGAGACAATAGTGTGTATATTGTTAACACGGTTTGGAAATAATTTCTTTATATTTTTTGGTGTTATCTGTCGTTTACATATCCTTCCTAAAACACAAAAGTGCGAATATTTCCAAACACCTAAATTAGCTAAAAATTCTTTTTTTAGAGGTCTATACATGCATTTCGAAATAATTAGATCTATAAAGTTTACTTAGAGGACTGTTAAATGTAAATAATATCAAATTTTAATTCTTTGCCATAGAAGTTTTATTATATAGCGAATCTCAAAACTTTAAAAATATTTCATATCAGAAGGACATTTCTCGTATTCTGAATGCAAAAATACGGTCACGTAGTAATAAAAACTTTCACCCCCCGATGAGCTTTTCTTATTTTCTCCGATTGAACAAGGTCGATTTTATGAGACCTTTGTGGATTAAAATTATTCTGATTTATTGAATGATTTGAATCAGGGCCGTCGCTAGACCATTTTCTCCCGGCATTTTCTCAGGGTTTTTTAACTGATACTTTTCCACTTCATACATGTAAATTGTAAAAACATGGCCTATAACAGGGAGGCCGCAATAACAAGTCCATGATTTAAGATTTAGAGAGGCCACATAGTGATTTTGAAGTTTTCGTCCAACATTTTTGGACAAAGCTTCTTATGTTGTTAAAATGTATCTACACACTCTGATCTTTTCAGTTTACCCGGCTGGCATTTCTGAAAAATGACGTGGGGTGAGATATTTGGGTTGAAAATAGAGTTTTTGTGATTTTTGTTACTTTTTTTTACCAAAAATGTCAATTATTCAAACACAGCTATAACTTTGAAAATAAATTATGTATGAGCTTCCTTTTTACTGTGGAAAATACATGTCACATGTGTATTCAAAATTCGTTAACACAAAATATCTGAGGAAAAATGAATTATTTTGGTGCTTTTGTTCAATTTTGACCATAAAAGTGAATTTTAAATGATAAACCATGGAAAAAATTTAAAATTAAAAAAGTTTGAAATAAAAAGTGTTCCAATGCATTGATATGAATGTGTACATCAAACAAGTCAATCATGACAAGTTGCTGAAAAGAAAGGTTTTTGACCTATGACCTCTTGAAAATCAAAGGTCAGCATAAAATGCTTGTTTTGGGCTAAAAATTTTCTCAACATTTCTATTGCTTATTTGCTATACAGTTTTTATTATATTATTTATACGAAGTAGTGCCACAATTTCAGGTTGGTTGTAGAAGTCACAAGTTGGTCAGTTACCATAGCAACCACATTTTCCCACCATTTTCCAGTCGATTTTGATGGAAAAACTGCCATAAACTATATGTAAACGATCATTTTATGTTGAACTTCGATTTTCAAAAGTCCATAGGTCAAAAACCTTTCGTTTCAGCAAGTGGTCATGATTGACTTTTTTTGATATACCCAGTTATACCAATGCATTGATATACTTTTATTTCAATTTTTTATTAATTTTTTTGTTTTTATTCATTTTTTTTGGTCAAAATTGAACAAAGTCATCAAAATAATGCATTTCACCTGAATATTGCATCATGATATAAAGATGAATTTGTGTTGTTAACAAATATTAAATATACATGTGACATGTATTCCCCCACAACAAATATAAATTCATACTGTATTTACTTTCAAAGTTATATCTGTTTTAATAATTGGAATTTTTGGTAAAAAAAAGAGGGAATCACAAAAAAAAATGCATTTTCAACCCAAATATCTCCGCTCACGTCACTTTTCAGAAATACCAGCCGGGTTAAAAAAATACATTTAAACTCTATGATGCAACGCGCCTAATTTTGACGAAAAAGTCTCATTTTGAAAGTAAAGTCATAATAATGGATGCAGCGGTCCTGTTTTTGGCAACCATAATATTTGGGAAGCACTGGAAATCAGTTAATCTTAAGCAGCATGTTAACCATCATAGTCTAAAATCAAAAGCATGATTGTTGTATTGAAGTAGACCGACCCGGTGACCACTAAATTTCAAGGACTTCTGCCCTCTTGTGACCAAATCAGATGTTTAGTCTTTGTTCCAGCCGTCATGTTCTCCTTCGTCACGAAGGAGCACAATCCAGCTTGGAGCCGAGACTAGCAATATGTATATGCACGTTTTGAACGCACGGTCCACGATCCAGGTATGGAACATCGCAATCTCTCTATGTGTCGAGCGCGAAGCGTGAGCACGAAAGGCCGGGTACGGTCCTAGGACCCGCCTTGGCTTCCTTATCAAAGCTGGGGCCTATCATCCAAGGATATAATTTTATATTTAAAAATTTTGAAAATCCTTGAAAGATCCATGTACTAACCTTAACATAACTTTAAAAAATAAATCCTCATAAAGGTTATCTTTGAATCAATATAATTGCAGGAAAGGACAACAAATACAATACCATGGCCACCGCAAAAGTAAGTATAAAATTATATTAGTTTCGCTTTCATAATTCATATTAATGGTCCTTAATCTACCATAAATACAAGGTTTTTTTTGTGTGTTGTTTTTTGCAATTACCGGTATCATATATTCGGGAAGCACTACAAAACAATTGATTTCAACTTGTTGATATAGAGACAAGTAGGGCGCACACCACTAAATAAAGTCCCATTGAAATACACGTAAATATAAATTAAAGTAAGGTTGTTGTTTTCTACCCCCATGTAAAACCATTTTCATATTTTGTTGACACCAGTGTCTTAAATAAAGATTAAAAGTTGATTTAAAATTGGCTTATTGAAACAAGTTGAGACTAACTTTCTGGGACCTGAATAGCGCCTTTATTTTCAGCTTGCACGAACGCCTCCTTTACCATGTCCGAACGCGGATTAGTTTCGGGAGCCGAACGTTTTGACCAGATCGGGATACACCATTTTGTGATATTCTGAACATTGATAAATAGCATAACTGTGACCTGGCACTACGAATCAGCCGTAAAGTCGGCCCCGGTCAATTTTGTTTTATTTAGAAAATAGATATCATAAGCTTTAAAATGGTATATCTTTGACTTCAAACGATATCCAGAAACGGTGTTATGGTTTCTTGAACTCTGCTCCTTCAACAAAATGGTACCCTTTTTCGGTTCTACATGTGTCTCTTTTTCCACATTGCTGGTAATAAATATCATACAGTCATAATTTGCGTCATTTCAAATCATCCCCAAGTCAAAAGACAATATTGCTCAAAGACAATATTTTTTAAGGTTGCGTCGCAGGCTTATAAAGAAACAATGTTGCTCCAAAAACAATAGCAAACAAGCTTAAACTATAAATTAGCCCCCGATAGAGGGTAGGGCCTGAAGAATGAGGGAAATTATGGGGTAAAGAGTAAAATGAAATGGGTGACGAGCTGTCCGTAAATATAACAGAATTTTCGTTATCAGCTCGTCATTTTTAAGGTTACTCTTGCTTTCTTGCCCTGCGGGGGCCTTAAGTTATATTGGGGTCCCACTTCGAGTGTTTAGTCGTCGTATGGGAGTCGCCGGCCCTGCGGCCTTGATGTTTTTGGTTGATACTGGGCCCTAGCATCAACAAACAACAATGAGTAACCTTAAGTGTGACGGGCTGTCTCTAAATATGTATATATATTTTTTAAATTAACCTTAATGTTAAAACCTTGAGTAACCTTAATGCAACGACCTTGAAATGTAACTTCTAAAAATACTAGTTTTTATATTCTATACCCATATCAAAAAATGAGACCTTTTCGGATAACTTCCCGATAGTCACCGGGTAGACACCGGCAAATTACACATGCAAATTAGATAGGTAGCGGGTGACTACCCGATAAATTTTTGGGAAACAATAGTGGATACCTTTCAGGTAATAGGTACCGGATGACTACCCGATGACTGTTTTGGGAAACTAGCGGGTAACCACCCGATGACTTTTTTGGGGAACTAGCGGATAACTACCCGGTAACTTTTCGGGGACCTAGCGGATAACTTTTGGTGACGATATACCTGGTGACCTCTTTGGAGACTTCCTGTTGACCTTTTGGGGAATGCAGAAATACAAATTCATGAGTATGCACAAATTTATTAGGCAATTTAGCTTATTATTTGAATTGTAGATTTTGGAGAAATATAACTCTGCAGTTATGGCAGTTGAGCTTGTGCTATCTTGCTTTAAGAAACTTGAAAGTGTACAATGTAATTTTAAATATTCCTGATTTAATTTAATTGGTTCACACCTTTATAAGGTGCATACCATTCAATTAATGTACAACCAAATGATATCAGCATATACATGTATATAATTTTCATATCAAATATTATAATTTATTTACAACAAATAGCTTAACATAAAGCTGATCAGTTAATTGACACATTAGCTGATGATTAGTAATTTAATTGACATTAATTTACTGTCAAAATCATGTATGATTTACTAGAAAAGATATAAACTAAAACATTCAAATGTGTCATATATATCAGGTACATCAGTGTATTAAGACTGCATCAATACAAATCATTTCATACAAATTTTCCTACCTGCATTAATGTCATATGAAATCAAGCATTCAATGCCTAATAATTCCTACAGCATGTTCCAGATTAATTAGTAAACATCTTGTAATGTCCTACATGTAAATCCATACATTTTGGACCACAAATAACTTGAATATTCTGCACAAATATATTCCAACTGCCAACAGCTAGCTACTCCATTATTTGAATTCATTCAGTGACCTTTGACCATATACCCACCCACGCATTCTTAAGATGCTAAATGCTATTTTCAAGGTCAAATTAAAAGCGGATAACCGCCGGGTAACTCCTGCAAGAATATAAGTTTCTGGGAACCTTCTGGGTAACTCATTTGAAATATTTGAGTTTTTGGGAGACTTCCGGATGTCTACCCGAAAACTTTTGGATAACTTCATTAGGTATCCGCAAGGTATCCGCTAGCGGGCACTTTCGGATAACTCTGGAAAAGGTACCCGAAAGGTTTCTGATGACCACCGAATGGTCATCGGGTGGTCACCGGGAAACTTTTCTTTTTGCTATGGGATAGTGTTATATTACCTCAAATATTTCTTCACTACGTTGAAAATACAAAGGGCGTTATAACTGTATTAAAGTACGTGGTATTTTGACAACGGGATACACCGTGACCAATCGTATGACAGAATATCCATCCCAGCAGGGCATCTACCGTGCCAATACGGCCGTATTGAGTTGACACAATGTGTTACGTGCACAATATGTGTGTGTTGGGTCAATTATCTGAATACATACCTATCCTTCAGGCTATTCGTTCCAGCTAAGGTGACACCTAGTGACGTCACGGTGGACAAGAGATTTGTGGGTGTGATTGCAATACGCTGGCGAAGTTACGTAATAATCGGATTAACTACCATAGCAATAGGTGAAAACAATTTTTGAATATACCGCGCTGCACTGATACGTTCTCGCGGTACCTCTTCATTGAACCATATCATGCTGATTACTTGCACCTGTAAGATTAGTATCTTTGAAAAGACCAGTATTGTATTCAATGATTGCAGACATACACAGGTGATAAGTGTAACCTGCTTGTAGTGCAGCGCGATATGTTCAAAATTGTTTTCACCTATTGCTATGGTAAATAATCCGATTAATTACGTAACTTCGCCAGCGTATAGAGCAAATAAATCTGCAATCAATTCGCTGCCGATGCCGTAGTGCACCCTGCGTCAGTAACCATTGGTGACTGGTTCAAGCCTGGGCTCATACACCCGTTCCAAATTTTCATATGCCATGGGCTAGCTTTGTGTTGTGATCATTTCGATCAGTGGTTCGTAAAAAAGAAAGCGTGAGCCAGTTGACCTAGCAACGGTCATATTCTAACGTGCACTACGACAGCGAATACGGCCCTTGATTTGATAGAACTGATCAGGCACCTGTCTCATCAAATCACTGTATCTCTATGGGCCTGTTTATAGTAGTGAGCCTTATCTGTTATTTAACGTATATTAGCGTATAAGTACTGCAAACTCAATTGTTATTGCAGTATAATCTTTCCATATACAGCCATTATAAACACGCTTCTTGAGGCGTCATCGATTCGGACTAATTCGGACTCCCCCTTAAAACTACCATTCCCGTCTCGCGTTGAACAGTCCCTAACTTTCATTGGGGTTAAATTGAGGTTACGGGGATATTGATTGACATAATTGTTGATTGATTGACTGATTGATTGATAGTGTGTTGATTGTTGCTTGCTCGCTTAATTGATTGATTATCGATTGATTGATTGATTGCAGGGGCGTAGCAAGCGTTGGACAGTGTGGAAGAAGTCCAGCGTTCGGGAACCCGAGCAAAAGCGTGGGTTAGGGATTGGCCTGCTAAATGATAATGTAAAAAGAGCCCCGCACTGCTTCTTAATTGTCCATGGGCTAGGAAGGCTCTTGCTACGCAGCTGATTGATTGACTCATTGAATAATTGATTAATTCTTCTTCTGTACATTAGATCGTCATCTACGAAGACGAAAACTTCAGCGGAGCTTCACGTGAAGTCACTGAGGATGTAAGCGATCTGAATTCTATTGGATTCAACGATAGGGTCTCTTCAATCAAAGTCTTCGGCAGTGTGTTATTGTTTGCTGATTATATAATAATGTATTAGACTAGGAGCCCAGACGATTTATTCAGCTGAGAAGAGACAAAAGGTTTGATGGCCTGGTTATGTTAGTATAGGCCCAAGATTTAATATTCCATATTGCTGCCGGGTCACAGCCTGTACAGGCAGCATGGGGGTCACAAAGGGCCCAATGTCCCATAGCTGATTTATTCAGCTGAAGAGAGACATGGATGAATCTTTTTGCATCGGAACTATTACCCCTTCAGCTGAAGAGAGACATGGATGAATCTTTTTGCATCGGAACTATTACCCATTGGTAATAGTTACAAAAAGATTCATCCATGTCTCTCTCAGCTGAATAAATCAGCTATGGGACATTGGGCCCTTTGAGGCTACTGTCTGGGCCCCCGTACAGGAAAAAGTTGCTGTCATTGGTATTTTTGTGCACCCCAATGTGTAATAGTTCCAATGCAAAAGATTCATCCTTGTCTCTCTTCAGCTGAATAACACCATATGGGCGGGCCCCTTTGGGGCTACTGTCTGGGCCCCCGTGCAGGCCAAAATTGCTGTCATTGCTATAGGCATGATAAGTATCCTCGTGGGAGTGATATCCAACAAGTTTTGTCAATGTCTCTCTTGAGCTGAATAAATGTGACAAAGCACAATTATAATGTCTCATACAGAGCAGGACAGAAGTTGGGCGCTCTGAGGAGAGTTGCAAATAAACTTGATGTCAGAGAGGCTTCAGAGACAGAGCAACTGTTTACAAGGCTAAAGTTTGCAGTGTGATGGAATATGCCTCACTGTCTAAGATGAGTGCCAGCACACCCACTCTAGGATTACTAGACTCTATCCAGAGAGGAAGGGCCTTCGAATCATAAGCGTGAGCGAAGAGGAAGCAAGTACAGAGCTGAACATCACATCTCTCCATCAAGTGGCTGCTACAACAGTCCTTTATACAATGCACACCAGCTTGTTCCCACCAGCTCTGAAGGCACAGCTACCAAAGTCATTTGTAGACAGAAGGGCTACCCGCTCAAGCCTGTCCATACCTTGCCATGCTCTCACAGTACCAGTTTCTAGAACCATACCTACTGGCAGGACCTTCATACACACTTCAGTTCACGTTTTGGAATAGCCTACCAGATGGGGTAGTCAGAGACATATCTGACAATGCAGCACCAACCTTCAAGAGCAGCGTGCATAAGGATCTTATTTCATATGTCTGATACTTTACCCTTCACACTTGTTGTTCCTAAGCTACGGTGAACCACTGATTGGCAAATGTGGTTTTCTTTTATATAGTGCCTATATAATCGAGTGCCTTGAAATATGTCACTCTTCATCGACTATTGTTCACTTCAGTATTTTAAAAACCATTAAAATTTTTTCAGCCAAAGAGACACACAGATCTTTTTGAATTGGAACTATTGCATATTGGGGTTTACAAAAATACCAATGACAGCAACGTTTTCCTATTCGGGGACCCAGACAGTAGCCTCAAAGGGCCTGATGTCCCATAACTTATCAATATGCAATAGTTCCAATTCAAAAAGATCCATCCATGTGTCTATTTGGCTGAATAACCAGTTTGGGACATCAAACCCTTTGTGGCTACTGTCTGGGCCCCCGTACAGGAAAAAGTTGCTATCCTTGGTATTTTTGTAGACCCAAAATGTACAATAGTTCCAATTCAATAAGATCCATCCATATGTCTCTTCAGCTGAATAACCAGTTATGGGATATCGGGCCCATTGAGGCTACCGTCTGGGCCCCCGTACAGGAAAAAGTTGGTGTCATTGGAATTTTTGTATACCCAAAGGGTAATAGTTACAATTCAAAAGATTCATTCATGTGTCTCTTCAGCTGAATGGGTAGTTCATTGGTAGATCACCAGCGCGGTAATCTTCGGAGTCTAATTTCACCCTTCTTAAGATAAGCACTCCTGGTGTAGTTCTCTCTTGGAAGATGACAAAATTGGAAAAATCAGTTATGTGACATGGGCCCTTTGGAAAATTGGAAAAATCAGTTATGGGACATTGGGCCCTTTGAGGCTACTGTCTGGGCCCCCGCACAGGAAAAATTTGCTGTCATTGGTATTTTTGTGCACCCCAATGTGTAATAGTTCAAATGCAAAAGATTTATGCATGTCTTCCTTTAGCTGAATAACCAGTTATAAGGCATCGGGCTCTTTCAGGCTACTGTCTGGGCCCCTGTACAGGAAAAAGTTGCTGTCATTGTATTTTGTAAACCCCAATGGGTAATAGTTCCAATGCAAAAATATTCAACCATGTCTCTCTTTAGCTGAATAAATCAGTTATTGGACATTGCCCTTTGAGGCTACTGTCTGGGCTCCCGAACAGAAAAAAGTTGCTGTCATTGGTATTTTTGTGCACCACAATGTGTAATAGTTCCAATGCAAAAAGATTTATCCATGTCTTCCTTCAGCTGAATAATCTGTTATGGGGCATCGGGACCCTTGAGGCTACTGTCTGGGCCCCCGTACAGGTAAAAATTTGCTGTCATTGGTATTTTTGTGCACCCCAATGTGTAATAGTTCCAATGCAAAAAGATTTATCCATGTCTTCCTTCAGCTGAATAATCTGTTATGGGGCATCGGGCCACTTGAGGCTACTGTCTGGGCCCCCTTACAGGAAAAAGTTGCTGTCATTGGTATTTTTGTGCACCCCAATGTGTAATAGTTCCAATGCAAAAAAGATTCGTCCTTGTCTCTCTTCAGCTGAATAACACCATATGGGCGGGGCCCCTTTGGGGCTACTGTCTGGGCCACCGTACAGGCCAAAATTGCTGTCATTGCTATAGGCATGATAAGTATCATCCTGGGAGTTATATCCAACAATTTTTGTCCATGTCTCTCTTGAGCTGAATAAATGCATTTTTTTGGCCCCCTATTCTGTGACCCCCAGGTTACCCGTACAAGCTGTGGCCCGGCAGCAATATGGAATATTGAATCTTGGGCCTATACTAACATAACCAGGCCATCAAACCTTTTGTCTCTTCTCAGCTGAATAAATTGTCTGGGCTCCTAGTCTATATGAATACGCACTACACAGACACCCCCACACCCAAAAATTGGTCAGTCAATAGGTCTATGTAACATTTGATATGGAGCTTTATGGTCTTGACCTATTTGCCTGTGCATATTCATGGGATTGAGCACTTTATTCAAAAGAATACTATAGTGTCATGTTTGTTTGTACTTAGATGGGTCGGCTACCAAAACGGAAGTTACGATGGCAGACAATATATTTTGGAAGAGGGGGATTACCCAAAAAGCAGCAGCTGGAATGGTGGAAATGACCAATTGACTTCATTGAAGAGACTCAATACTGTGAGTATATCTGTATGTTATTTAGGTTTGCCAGCTTAGCAGGGCTCAGAGGAACATTTAGGAATAGGTTTAAAGATCAGTTTTGAATTTTGACCCGGGTTGTTACCTCTGTATAAACTTTGACCTTGGTATAACAATTCTATACCCCCTCCCCCCATTATCTCATTTTGTACTATGTACCTTAATGTTCAACGATTTTGGTTTTGATGTTTTTGTTCACTGCATCCAGGACAATTTGGGAGAGACGCCGAGCATTGAACTCTATCAACACGGGAGCTACGGAGGAAAGTCCGTCTCTTTCGAGTATGAGATTAACGATCTCAAAAATTATGATTTCAACGACGAGGTGACCTCTATCAAGGTGAAAATGGGAACGTACGTACTCTGTTTTAATTAATTTGTATTAATTTTCTTGTTATCATTACATTGTTAATTAGAGGTTGCGGTCAAAAAGATTAGATCGTTCCAGACACTGATTCAAGCGTTCCTAAAATAAAAATTCCTTTAAAAAGGAAATGGGCGTACGAAAGAAAACTGTCAATGATTTAGGGTATTGTAAATGTTTAACAAACATATTGGGAATAATGGTATAAATGACTGAACTGGGACACAAATAAAAAAAAAACGAACTTAAGGGTTATGGTATGAGCGTTTGGATATTATTTTGGTGGGACATGAGAGCACATCAGACATAAGGAGTTGCATTCTGAATACTAAGAATGCCGTTATTATATCAAATAATTTGGATATTCGGGATATAATTTACATTTTTAAATGATTAAAAATTGATATTGTTTATAGGCCTACTTAAGGGAACAACCCAAAAGATCGATGAAGCCCTATAAACGAAAGTCCTTTCGTTAGAGGGGGAGGGGTCAGAAAGTCCGATTACGTTTGTAAAAAAGTAGTTAAAACATCGGTCAAAGTTGATCTTTTTTTAAGGATTTAATATATCATTTTCAAATTTTAGTATTTTCCGAATATTGACATTTTACAGTGGTTTCTTCAAAATAATTTCAAATCAATATATGGAGTGCAGTACTCGCAACCTGCAACGTCATTTAAGTTGCTGTCCCAGCAAAACACAAAATGTTTTTTAAAAGGTTTAACATTGTTATCTTTTGGGGTTTTGGTTTTGCTAAAAACGTTTTAATAACATTAAAATGTCGGGTTATATCAGGGAACTTCGATATCTGGGAATTGCGACTGAAAAAGGTCACGATTCAGACAAGTGGTATATCATCTCTAAGAACTGAATCGACAAAGGTCAGTTTATTTCCAGGCATTTGATCACATTTTATCAATATGATAAAATATTTTTAATATATTTTATGGTATAAGAACTTTTCTATTGTAAATCAGTTATACCAAGTAACTGATGAGGCATAATATGCAGGATATTAATCATCTTGCTACAAGGCGTGGCTTTTTTACTTCCGCAAATGGCCGTAGTTGTATATCATCTCTTCTCAAATAATTGTGACCTAGGTCCCGACATACGGTATAACCTGAGCAGTCTTATCCCCTGGTTATATAAAGGTCATAATAACGTTTAAAACGTTATGTATGAAAACACACTACAAAACTATTTCTAAAATGTTTTCAAAATGTTATTGTAAAATAATCTTTTAAAGAACATTATGTTAGAATATTTGCAGGTATTGACGGTTTCGCCTATCATGGTCGACAGGCATCATCAGAATGATGATGGATGATCCTTACTTCCGGTAGGACGAATCCCGACTGTAGAGGGTGTATTTACAGCCAGGAGAGGATCATACACGTGACTCAGGTAGTGGGCCCCCTCGGCTCTATCGGTTATCAAACATCGCGTGCTTTAGCTGACATTTTAGCTCCTTTGGTAGGCGGTACGGAGCACCATGTACGCAATTCAAAACATTTAGCTGAAGATATGGTAGAAGTAATGGTTGAAGAAGGGGAGATTTTCAACTCGCATGATGTTGTTTCTTTGTTTACAAACACTCCCATCGACAAATCCCTTGAAGTGATCAAAGCTCGGTTAGAAAATGATAATACCTTGAAAGAAAGAACCTTGCTCTCAGCTACGGATGTGATGGTATTGCTGCGGTTTATCCTCACCACTACGTATTTTTGTTCCGCGGGAAAATTTACAAACAGCGGTTCGGTGCTGCTATGGGTAGCCCGGTTTCCCCGGTGGTGGCCAATTTATATTTGGAATTTCTAGAACAACATGCCTTAGCCACAGCCCCGCTGGACTGTAGACCTCGACTCTGGAAAAGATATGTCGATGACATATTGGAAATAGTAAAGGAAGATCAGGTTGATAATCTCACCAGTCACCTAAACCAGAGCGATCCCACGGATAGCATTAAATTTACGAATTTTATGAAAAAGAACATGAAGGCACTATACCATTTCTGGACACTCTCATTGTCAAAAAACCAGATGGCTCGGTCAAGTTATTAGTCTATAGAAAGGTCACTCATACTGACCAATACCTAAATTTCGACTCCCACCATCCCATACACCACAAACTGGGTGTAATTCGCACTCTATTAGACAGGATGGACAACGTAGTAACGGAAGACGAGGATAAGAAACTATAAGAAGAAAAGATCAGGCAGGCGCTCGGGCGCTGTGGCTACCCCGGTTGGTCATTTAAGAAAGTGAAAGAAAAAATGGCTAACAAACAGAGCAAGCCTAACATCAAGAAAGACAGTACTAGTAATCCCACTAAGGGTTTTGTGGTGATCCCGTACGTGGAGGGCTAGGGACTCGCTGACAAAGCCAATCGGATCTTCCGGAAGCACGGTATTGCCACTGCCATGAAGCCCAACACTACGCTCCGCAAAATGCTAGTTCATCCCAACTAACACTAACACTACTGACTGCGTTTATGAAATACCATGCGCAAACTGCAATCACTCCTATGTTGGTGAAACTGGACGGAAATTTGAGACACGCCTAAAAGAGCACCGAAAAGAAACGGACAGGGTGTCTAAAACCAAAGCTAATTATACCCGGCAAACCCGTAAACAATCCGCAAGTGAGCAGTCCAAGTCAGCTATAACAGACCACGCAGTACAACAAAACCATGTCATCAATTGGGACAATGCTAAAGTTCTATGCAAGGAGTGTGATACTAACGCAAGACATGTCAAAGAATCAATTTGGATCAGGAGAAGAGGAACCAACGTCATGAACAGAGACGAGGGGGCCCACTACCTGAGTCACGTGTATGATCCTCTCCTGGCTGTAAATACACCCTCTACAGTCGGGATTCGTCCTACCGGAAGTAAGGATCATCCATCATCATTCTGATGATGCCTGTCGACCATGATAGGCGAAACCGTCAATAGTGAGTAAAATTTTTGGTTTTGTTTCAATGAAAAGTTTCCCTAAGTTATAAAATAATGTTTTTAAATGTTTAATATGAAAACGTTTTTTACCCTTTATATACCCTTTATATAACCCGACATTTAACCGTTTTCTGGGAACCTTTTCTAACCTTTGGCGAATGATGTCGAAAACGTTTTGTGTTTGATACCACATTCTTTTTTATTTGAAAATCCTATTTTTTCCGTGCCAAAAAAGATAATGAAGAAAAATATTTTAAAATACCTGTGGAATGCAATATTCGTTTCTTCCATAAACGTGATCAATATCCTTGTCGCACCCGCTCCACAACCCCATGCACTAGCGATGGCCCCTGTATCCTATATGAATACGGGTTGGAATTTTCGATATTTGTCACTTACGTTAGAGGGGAGGGGGGGGAGGGGGTTAGCCTTCTAACGAAAGGACTTTCGTTTATAGGGCTTCATCGAACTTTTGGGTTGTTCCCTAACAGTTGTCGAAGTAAACTTTTTAAATCTAAGTGATGTAATTAAAGTGTATGTAGCTGGTACGAAAAGCCAAGGATGATATTGAAACCTTTGACCATTCGTATTGAAGATATGGTTTTTGTCCCCAAAACCCCAAAAAGAAGCAAGTCTTTTTTTTGAGGGAAAATATGTGAAAGGTCAAAATTTTCAAATGATTGCTTAAAGACCGAAAGTTTACTTCGAGGATTGTTGAAAACATAGGGTTGTAAATAATACTGTAAACTGTGTAGACCCTACCTACTGTGTGCATGCTGCTCTCATCTGCTCCTGTGATATATCATGATTATACTGACTTCAGCTGGATTTATATAGTGTATTTTATATGGACATCTTCAGTTTTCATTGTGGATTCTACTGATTAACTTTGTTTTCTGAAATTATATACTATTTTGATGTTTTGGTGATTTTAAGACTCAAAATTGAAGATTGTTGGTGAACTTTAAAGTGTGTATACTGAACACTACACTATAGCTTCTATTGACTATTGATTATTGATTTTTGCTAGTGACTATAGTTGAAATACACACTTCCTGTACACTGTGCACTTAATCAATATGGATGACTCATTGAACTTCTCTATGAACATGAACATGAACACTAACTTGGATGATATTTGGGAAATTTTCGAAAGGCAAGAATCTCACACCATCCAGGTGTATAATTTTAATGCATATCAGTTGATGGAATCGGAAATTAGACAAATGTATGGCCTAGCCCAAGACTTAGGAGGAAATGGAAGGATCTACAGAGGAACCATCAAACTTATGAGTGTAGTGATCACCTTCTTCTCAGAAGCCTCACTTTTAGTCAGAGTACAAGGCTCTGGTCATGGCAATTGGATGGATAATGTTCTCCCTGGTATAACTAGGACAGTGCTAGATGAAATAGCAATTCCACAAGCCCCCCACAGTCCCTCAGACAGTAGACCTATGTCAACTCCTGCTTCTGTGAACAGATCTGTACATACTACCACTCCTATGTCAACTTCCCACGGACAATGTCATCTTCAACATGAACTTATTACACAACTCATGATTGCCTCCAAGCTTAATGGAAAACATGAAGCAGAGATTCTCACACTTCAAACAAGACTTTTGGAAATGCAACACAAGAAGAATGAAATGGAGACCCAATTTTCTACTAGTACTAGTAGTACAGCAACTCCAATGGCCAAAACCCCCGCAAAGGCAACTAGTTTTAGAGACAGTTTGTTGAGTAATCGTGAATGGCCACCCCTAACCCCTACCCCTCAAACCTGTCAGCAGAAACGTCAACCTCAACCTGGGACAACTCGGACACCAAGACCCTCATCATACCAAGCCCAGGTCAAAGCCCAAATCCCATTGTCAAATAGATTTACCATGCTATCTGATGATGCTGAGACTTTGCCCAATGACAATGAATCCACTTCTTCTCCAATCCCCTTTGATGCTCAGACCCCTACTTCTGTGCCGTCTGCAACTAGTAACAGGACAAGACAGTCATCGTCACCAAAATCCACAGCATCCATGCCCCGATCATCTTCAACTCAAATTAGCCAGGGACATAATAGCAAGAAGCCATGTGTGGTTATTTTGGGAGATTCTATCTCTAGAAGGATTGATGGTAACAGACTCTCAAGAAGTGCCAATGTGATTAACAAGAGTGAGGGTGGACGCAGAGTGGAGCAGGTATGCAAGGATGTTGATTCAAACAGTCGCTTGATTTGCACAGCCAATTCAATAATCGTGCATGTCGGTACTAACAATCTAAAATCGGACTCCCTTGATGTGATTCAGAACAAATTTATGAAACTAAGTGATAAGTTGAAAGCTCATGTTGATAGTAACTGTGAGGTTGCTTTGTCATCAATCATACCAAGGACTGATTTCGCGGCTAAAGTTGATGCAGTCAATGAAATGATACACAGAATCTGTGAGGACAATAAATGGAGTTATATTGATAATGCCGCCGTAACTGATTTAGGGCGTGACAAGTTACACCCAGATAAGAAAGGACTAAGTTTTCTGGCAAGGAACTATCAGGATTTTTTAAGGTGTGCGCATCCTCACCTTTTTCGGCACGGTCACAAGAGACATCAGTGCATGCCTCCGGTGGGCAACCAGTTACCGCCATGGTTGAAACTTCTTATGGGGATGTCACAGGGTGTATAACTTCAGAGACAAATGACTATGCTTTTGATGGTCATAATAACTTTGGAAACCATGATAATATTATCTTAGATTCTTCATCTGTTCATGATTTTGTTGATGGTAGTGTTGGACTTGGTTCTGATATAAATAATGCTGGCTATGCTACATGTAATGTGTATAGAAATGTTACCACTGAAGTCAATGACTCACTTAACCCTATTGTCATCAATTCCATTCATTCATCTCATCATCCTGTCTTAAGTGTGTATAACAATTGTGCACTTGAAGTCACCTCATCTCATCTTACTCATCCATCCATTCATTCTCATTCAAGTGTTGATGATTTTATTGACAAGGGTAACTGTCGTAAATTAAGTATTGATGATAATAATTATTATGAATGTAAAAATAATATCAATGGTGTTGTTGTAAATGAAATTGCATGTTCTGATGATGCAAGTCCTCTTGGCAAAAAATATGACTTTGGTGATCTTGTGAATTGTGCTTCTAACATTGATGCCAATAATGATGATAATGAAACATTTAATGCTATATCATATGTAGATAATGTTAGTTTTGTGAATGTTTCTTCTCAATCAAGTATTAATGATAGTGATATAAATTCTACATTTATAAGAGCAGATGGTAGATTGTTTAACTCTCCTTATATAAATGTGGAGACTAGTGTACATACTCAGAGTCAGACCAGTGTTTCTGTTCATGACAATTTACATTTTCATTTTGATTTGCATGAAAATGTTGGTGATGCTTCTGATTCAAATTGTAGTGATTCTTCTTCTTGTTTCCCATGTGATAATTCAAATGTTTCTAACAGCAGTAATAATGATAATTTACAAGGGGTTGATAATGACTCTGGTGTAACTATTGATTTATCTGATTGTTCCATTGATGATCACCAAGCTAAAAGTAATAATAGTAATTTGTCTATTTTGTATTTTAATGCACGGAGTATAAAGAATAAGATTGTGGATTTTCATGCTCGCGTGGCTTTTGATAAACCAGACATTATTGCTATTACTGAATCTTGGCTTGATGATTCCTTTAATGATGGTGAGGTTTTTCCTGCTGATTATAGTATTTTTCGTAGTGACAGAAATAGGCGTGGGGGTGGAGTTGCTCTAGGCATTAAAAGCAATCTTAATGCTACTTTGAGATCTGAGTTTCTGTCCAAAGATCTGGAAATAGTTTGGGCAGAATTTAATACTGACCAAGGGAAATGTTTGTTTGGTGTATATTATAGGCCTCCATCTGAAAATAAGTGTGGTTTGGAGATTTTGGATGATAACCTTAGCAAAATTCAAGCTTCAAATAGATCTTATAAATTGTGTTCTCTTGTTGGTGATTTTAAC
Organism: Amphiura filiformis; assembly: GCF_039555335.1. Lineage (NCBI taxonomy): Eukaryota > Metazoa > Echinodermata > Ophiuroidea > Amphilepidida > Amphiuridae > Amphiura > Amphiura filiformis. The sequence continues at coordinate 34,616,838 of NC_092640.1, forward strand.
ATTCATATTGATTGGATTAATGAGCATGCAACAAAGGGCTCTCTGCCAAATAGTCTTCTTGATGTGATGCACTCAAGTGGTTTTACACAAGTTCTTAAAGAGCCTACTTATAAGACTCTAAATGGTATTGATCACTTTCTTGATTTGGTTTTTGTTTCTGATCCATCATTTGTTTTATCTTGTAATTCCACTTATAATTTGCATGGTTGTGACCACTCGGCAGTTAAATGTATTTTGAATATGTCTCCTCTTAAGACTAAGCCAATTAACAAGTCTGTTTACTGTTTAAATAAGGCTGATTTTGATCAAATGAAGTATTTGCTTGTAAATAGTCCCTGGTATTCATGTTTTAATAATAATGTCAATGTTATGTGGAATAAGGCCGAGTCTATTATTATGTCTTGTATAGATAATTCGGTCCCAAAGAAAGTTGTTAAAAGAAATAATTCATTACCTTGGATCAATAAGGATATTAGAAAATTATGTACAAAGAAAAAGATGTTGTATAAAAGATCTAAAGTAAGTAAGTCTCCTGTAGCATTGCAGCAATTTAAGGACTGTAGTAATAAATTGAAAGCTGCAATTAGAAAAAGTCATAAAAATTATACATATGATATGTCTAGAAATGTTAAGTGTAATCCCAAGAAATTTTGGTCATATGTTGCTTCTTCCAAAAAGTGTTCTGATAATACTTGTTTTACTGTTGATAATGATGTAATTACTGATCCAAAAGATATTGCTGATGTATTCAATACTCATTTTTCAAGCAAGTTTGTTGATATGTATGAACCTATTGACCTTGAGTCTTTGCCTGATTCTATTCCTTCACATGGTGCAGCCCCCTTTTCTTTTGAGCCTATAACAGTAAGTGAAGTGGTGGATGTTCTTAAGAATCTTGAGTCATCCAAATCTCCTGGTCCTGATGGCATACTTCCTGTCTTTTTGAAGGTTTGTTGTAATGAACTAGCTCCAGTGTTATGTGATCTGTTCAATGTTTTTATACAGGATGGTCAAGTCCCTAGTGCTTGGAAAGAGGCCAATGTTGTCCCTATCTATAAGGGTTCTGGAAAGCCCAAGGATGATGTGAGTAGTTACCGCCCAGTTTCTTTGACAAGTATTGTGGGCAAGGTTATGGAAAAGTTAGTTTCTTCTCGTATAATGAATTATGTCAATGAAAATGGTATTTTGTCGGATAATCAATTTGGTTTTCGCAGTGGCAGAAATTGTGAGCAAATGTTGTCAAAATTTTTCCATCTGCTTAGTAAATCATTGGATGATCGTAAATGTTGGCTTGTTGATGGTATCTTCTTGGATTTTAGTTCTGCCTTTGATAAAGTCGATCACAATCTTTTGCTTGGTAAACTTCATTCTATGGGAATTAGAGGTCGACTTCTTCAGTGGATTCAAAACTTTTTGTTCATGCGTAAGCAAAGGATTACTTTCAAAGGTGTAGTTTCTGAATGGTGTAATGTAACTTCTGGTGTTCCTCAAGGCTCTGTTCTTGGCCCGATTCTATTTCTTCTGTTTGTAAATGACTTAAATGATGTGGTTTCTTCTTCTCTTTTCCAATTTGCTGATGATAATTCAATTGTCCGTCCTATCTATGGTGATTTAGACCATAACATTCTTCAGCAGGACATTGAAAATATTTTCCAGTGGTCAGTTTGTAATAAACTTCCTTTGAACCTTTCAAAGTGTTCCACCATGCACATGACTAGATCTAAGTCTCCTAAATTCTGCAGTTCTTATACTATGGGAAGTGATGAGCTTAAAGAAGTTGATGAATTCAAGCTGCTTGGAGTTACTTTCAGTAAGGACCTTTCTTTTGACTCTCATATTGGTAATGTTGCTAATAAAATTTCTAAGCTCTCTGGTTTCATAGTTAGATGTACTAGAAATATGACTTCTGATGCTTTACTTAATCTTTACAAATCTCTCATTTTGCCTCATATTGTTTATTGTGTTTGTGTCTGGTCTCCATTTCAAAGGAATCATATTGATAGATTGGAAAAAATCCAGAGGAAAATCACACGTACTTTGTTCTACAAAGATTTTCCTGAAGTTGATTTTGATGATCGTCCTTCATATTCTGAGAGGCTTGTAGATGTTAAATTGATTAAGCTTGAGGATGTTTACAAGTGTCAAAGATTAGACTTGGGATTTAAAATAATCAATGAGATTGTGCCTGCTTCTTTTAGTTCTCTGGTTCAAAGAAGTATTTTAGATAATTCTAGGCTGTTGCACCAAACTGCCAAATCTTCATCTTTCTTTAATTCTGTGTTTGTTTCCCTCCCACGTCTTTGGAATGGGATTCCCTCTGAATTGCATCATGTTAATAATCTTGTTGTATTTAAGTCTGAATGTAAATCTTTTTATTTGAATATGCTTAAATGATCTTGTGGTATTACGTATAGGCCTATATTTGTTTCAAGATTTCATAATGGTTTTATTTTGAGAATTTTTTTTTTTCTGCTATTTTATGTACTTTTGAGTTTTAACTATTTATTCATGTGCAGGATGAGTGGGCACTTATGTGTTTGGACTTTTAGCCCATTCACTCATCCTGAATTACTTGCTTTTGTCATGTTTAAGAAATGTAAAAATGTCAAATGTACTGTTATTTTGTTACTTTTGTATTGCAAGTAATTCAAATAAATATTATTATTATTATAATACGATTGACATGTAGGGGTACATGGCGTTAGTCCGACACGCCGCTAGTCCGACACGCCGCTAGTCCGACACGCCGCTAGTCCGACAACACAAATTCCCTATACAGCCTGTCTCAAAAAAAATTGTGCAAGTAAAAAGCGCCCTCTTTGGCAATTAGAAAATACCATTGTGACATGATGCTTACATCAGCATCAAGAGCGTAGTCTTAGCTCTCAAATGCCGTTTGTTCTGTTCAATTTGCTTGTTTCAATCTCGAGATATGTTTATTTAACAACGAAAGGGTAAAATCACAATTGTGCCACTTTTACTAGGGAAGAGAGATGTATATGTAAAAGTCAATGACAGCTGATGTTGATGCGTCTAATGCACTCCCCCCTTCGGGGCTCGTGCATTAGACGCATTATTCGCATCAACATCAGCGCGCGTGCATTATTTTGTCTAATTTCTCTCCCAAAAATTAACATAAACCTATAAGGTCCGTATGCACAAAATAGTTAGACCGGGTCTAAAGTTAGACCTGGTCTAAGTGGAATTTAGTACCATGAGAAAGGACATTTTCCTTTTCATTTGCTAAAGTTATTTTGTATTATTTTTGAACGTTGCATTAAAATCTTTAGAATTTACTAGCTACTTTAGGAAGGAAATAAGAGTAAAGGACCATTCGTGATGGAACTTAATTCCAGTTAGACCAGGTCTAACTTTATACCCTGCCTAACTCTTTTGTGCATACGGACCTTAGTGTGCAATATTTCTTTGTCTTTTAACATGTCTTGAGTGACTAAGAGAACAGTATTTACCATGAAAAAATAATTGACGTGAACATTTAATTTTACAGCAGAATGTGAAACATTTATTTATCTTCTAGTAAAACAGTAAAAAAATGTTTGTATTGTGTAATTGATGCATTCTTTTGATTTCACGAAGGAACTCTTGATAAACTTGATGCTATCACTGATTTACATGTAAAGCCCTCTTCTCTAGTAAAAGTGGCACAATTGTGATTTTACCCTTTCGTCATTAACTAAGCATATCTCGAGATTAAAACAAGCAAATTGAACAGAACAAACGGCATTTGAGAGCTGAGACTTTGCCCCTGACGTTGATGTAAGCATCATGTCACAACGGTATTTTCTAATTGCCAAAGAGGGCGCTTTTCACTTGCACAATTTTTTTTTTGAGACAGGCTGTACTTAGAGGTGCGTCAGTCCGAAAATGAAAAGCACGGCGCTAGTCCGAAAAAAAGCATGCGCTAGTCCGAAAATGAAAACCACTGCAACAGTCCGACACGCCGCTAGTCCGAAATTTAATTATGAAAACCACGCCGCTAGTCCGACAAAAATTCGGACTAGCGGCGTGGTTTACATATTTTTTAAAAAACACGCCGCTAGTCCGAATCTGAAAAGCACTTTTTCAGTCCGACACGCCGCTAGTCCGAATCTGAAATACACTGCGCTAGTCCGAATCTGGAAAATACTCCTTCAGTCCGACACTGCGCTAGTCCGAATCTGAAAAACACGGCTCTAGTCCGAAACTAAAAACCATAGCGCTAGTCCGAAACTGAAAAGCAATGCGCTAGTCCGAAATTGAAAACCACTGCGCTGTCCGAATCTGTAAACCACTGCGCTGGTCCGAATCAGAGAAACACTGCGCTGGTCCGAATATTCGGACTGGCGCAGTGTTTCGCAGATTCGACTAGCGCAGTGGTTTTCAATTCGGACTAGCGCAGTGTTTCACAAATTCGGACTAGCGCAGTGGTTTTCAATTTCGGACTAGCGCCGTGCTATTTAGACTTAAGCATATATGATTAACTGTCTTTAAGCTTCAGTTTAATGTAGGTATTTGCATGTTTTTTTTTTTGTTTTTATTACTTAAGGGATCTAGAATGAGCGTTTATGGCGTTTCGACAGTATTTTTTGTGGGACATGAGAGCACCTCAAACGTATCGAATTGCATTCTGAATACGAAGCATGTCTTTCTGATATCAAATAATTTTCATTTTTGAAATTCACGGTATAATACAAATTTTATGACAAATTATTTAAATTTGATATTTTTCACATTTTTGAGATATAACAGTCCTCGAAGTAAATTTTATAAATTTAATGATATAGTCTTAAAGTGTATGCAGCTTGGAGGAAAAGCCGACGATCAATTGACAATTTTGACCTTTCATATTGAAGATATGGATTTTTTTTTGTGTGTTTTGGGGAAAAAAATCCATATCTTCAATACGAAAGGTCAATATTTTCAATTGATCGTCGGCTTTTCATCCCACCTACATACACTTCAAATATAAATCAGTGGTTTTCAATTTCGGACTAGCGCCGTGCTATTTAGACTTAAGCATATATGATTAACTGTCTTTAAGCTTCAGTTTAATGTAGGTATTTGCATGTTTTTTTTTAATGTATTTATTACTTAAGGGATCTAGAATGAGCGTTTATGGCGTTTCAACAGTATTTTTTGTGGAACATGAGAGCACCTCAAACGTATCGAATTGCATTCTGAATACGAAGCATGTCTTTCTGATATCAAATAATTTGCATTTTTTGAAATTCACGGTATAATACAAATTTTATGACAAATTATTAAAATTTGATATTTTTCAAATTTTTGATATATAACAGTCCTCGAAATAAATTTTATAAATCTAATGATATATTCTTAAAGTGTATGTAGCTGGGAGGAAAAGCCGACGATCAATTGAAAATTTTGACCTTTTATATTGAAGATATGGATTTTTCCCAAAAAATCCATATCTTCAATAGGAAAGGTTGTCGAGAAATAAATTTTGCTGGTATATCATGGCCGGATTTACCCTTTGCTGGCCCCTGCGCAACATGATTGCCACCCATCTTCAGTGGCGTACCGTGGCCGCTCCTACCCCGGGGCTGAAGGAAATTCAATTTAGCCGCCCTTCCTCAACAGCCCGAAAAGGTTGACCAATTTTTTTTTTTTTCTTTCGGTGGTTTGAAAAAGTGAAGGGGGGGTGGTTGTCGAGAAATAAATTTTGCTGGTATATCATGGCCGGATTTACCCTTTGCTGGCCCCTGCGCAACATGATTGCCACCCATCTTCAGTGGCGTACCGTGGCCGCTACCCCGGGGGCTGAAGGAAATTCAATTTAGCCGCCCTTCCTCAACAGCCCGAAAAGGTTGACCCAATTTTTTTTTTTCGGTGGTTTGAAAAAGAAAAAAAAAAAAAAAAAAAGGGATTATAAGCGCTAGCGTCCTAAAAGCAACAAATTTTGATGTATAGTACCATTTTTTCAAAATATTTGATACTTTTCAAATTTTTTCCGACCTTTTTTCTTTACTAATTCTTTTTGCCGCCCCTTCTTCTTCCACTGCCCCTTCTTTTTCACCGCCGCTCTTCTTCTTCCGCTGCCCCTTCTTCCAAAGCGCCCCCCCCCTCCCCCAAAAAAACGCGCATGCATCTTCGGATAGAAGACTTCCCTTTTTGCTATTTCAGTGCTAAAATTAAAGGGGGATGTACCGGAGCCACAGAGCCAGTTAGTTCCCTAATCATCCCACGCATCTGCTACTAAAAGAACCTGGGACAAATGCGCAAGTGCAATTTCGATGCTAAAATGGACACAATTGTCCTAAATGAACAATCGTGCCAGATGAAAATGCATAGGCCTTTTACAACTACCTTTGGTTAATTTAGTCCCGGTATTTTGATCCAGCTCACGAGTTTTATACTTATTCCAGGCATCATATTATGATTTAGATAATAGAAAGGATGGAATTATAACTCTCATTTTTCAAATTCGTGATCGTGTTCAAGTTTGAGATGAAAAAAAGAAGGACCCTTTTTCAACGGGGCGTCTCGCAGATACTCACAGAATGGGTTTGCCGAGATAAATGTGCACGAAGCGCGTGGCAATTGGCACTTTAATACTAAATGTTCCAAAATTGGCTGCATTTTGGGTCTAAAATAGACCAAAAGGAAGATGCAAATCGTAAATTTTGTCACGACATTTCTGTCGATTGAGCAGGGTAGGGGACTTGCCACCCTACCCTATGGTCAGTGGCGTAGATTTCTTTTTAACTTTGGGGAACGGAGGTTGGAAAGTATAGTGAAGCACCTAATGATGACAAAATCAATTTATGGTACAAATGCGCGCAAACTAAACTAAATTGGTGACGTATGGTACAAAAGTGGAATAAATTCGGAAATTGGAACTTCTTTAATTCTGTACTTGGATTAAATATAGGTTCCCAAAACTATATGGTGTATATCGCTCATGATGACTGTTACTTACGATAAATACAAGTTTTTACTTTTGTCTTTCAAAACAAATATGCATTAGCGATTTTGAATACTTGATTATGTAATGACATTAGCATAAACACAATGGCGTATGGACAGATTTATGGTTAAAAGTAGTCAAGAAAATCTCACGCCAAAATTGAGGTATTGTTACATAATTCAAAATATTTCGAGAATAAAAGTATGGAATCTGGCGCGATTTTGCAACTTTGTAGACCTATAACATAGGGTTGAGGCTATACTCTTTTTAGACCTATACCATTTGTATTAAAAATAAAGGAATCATGTTGAATATCTTCGATTTTAGTAGGGTTTTTTTACCTGTTGTTCTTTACATAATAAGAGATAGCAAGATTAATCGAAAATCTTTCTATATGCTGGCTGCTCCGATTAAAGAATAAAATTTGTTCATCCTAACTACCCAGAAAACTAAATAATTTTCAACCACCTTAGTAAACGCTCTGGTAACGCATGGTTGTAACATATATATTAAATGCGCCCTCTGTTGTTGTATCTATGTCAGTTTTGAAACCAACAATACTCAAATTTGCAAATAGCACATTTGAGATAAGGTGAATATATTTTTGCTATCTTCACACTTTGGGGATCTGCCCAGAGGTGAACTACAGAAGTGAAAATCGAATCACGTCCCTAATAATCGTCTTCTTGAAAATCTATCTTGTGTTTGTGAGCTGCGAGTGGGCTTTGAAGCGCATGATCGAGGGGCGGTCAATAAGTTTGTCGAACAAAGTACAGATTACTTAAATTAACACCCACTAAATTCTTTGCATCTCACTTTACTTTTTAGCATGATCATTGCATAACTTAATGAACCTTTCCCTACTACCCTTGAGAACTTGAGAACTTTCTGCCAGTAAACTGAGAGTTTGCTGATTGTTCCATCAGCAAATCTGCACTGTGAAGGCTCACCAACAATGATCACAATAAAGGTCTCTTTTCTTGTTCATTAGGCCTAAGGTATCTCTTCTTTGCTTTTTACGGACCCTCCGAGGTCTCTTTTTTTTTTTTTTTTATGGGTCCATTAAGGTATCTTTTCTTTGCTTTTTAAGCTTTTTTACATACTCACTAAGGTCTCTTTTCTTTCCTTTACGTGCCTATGGTATCTTTTCTTTGCTCTTTACGGGCCCACTTCCATACTGTCTCTTTTCTTTGCCTTTACGGGTCTATTATAAGGTCTGTTTTCTTTGATCTTTTACGGCCCATAAAAAGCAAATTTAGTGGGCCCGTAAAAAACAAAGAAAGGAGACGTGCATTTAAAAAAACCAAGCCTTTGAAGTACACACTCTAATAAGTAAGTTCCACTTGAATTTACTGTTTGCTTTTGCCAAAATGATCATCCTCGATATATTAGTAATGAAATCTTCGAGAAATCGGAGGAGTGCAGCTTAATCGTGGGAACACAAAATACAACTTTTCGCGCGATTCGCGTGCATTGTGCCCTATTATTTGACCATTTACCTTAAAATTGGCAATTTTCCCTCGCTCCGCACGGAGTTTGTTTCGCGCGTATTTGACCAGGTCAACGGTTCATACTTGGATCATTTTAGCTTCAAATTGGCTTAAAATTGGCAAATTTTGGCACTTTGCGTGGAAGTTATTAAGGGAGCAAAATGCCACTTTCAAATTGCAAATTTGTGCGCGCTTAACGCGCATTTGTCTCCTTCAATGTTCTTATTTGATTATTGGCAGCTAAACATGCTACTTTCGCTCCGCTTCAACATATGTTCAAGGATTTTACACCAACCTCCCTCCCTCATGTCACAAAGAATTTACACCACTGCTACCCCTACCCCCCCCCACCCGCACGCACACACGTATGGTCCTGCACCGTCATCACTGATCAAAGTACGTTCACATTGCCCAGGACCTGTAATGGCTCTCGGCGTCACTGTCTACGGGCCCCACCGACCCAGGTTTTGAACAAATTGGGAAATGCATTTTTCCTGTACAAAATGAATGCCGAACCATTTTTTTTTATTTGATTTTCTCAAATTATTATTTGCAGATGATGGTGATTTTTGGGTCATTTCTAAAAATAAATAAAAAAAAGCCCGACCGATGGATGGATGAGGCGCAGCCGATTATTTAAACGTTTTTACTGCCAAGGATACAATATTTGTGTGTAAAGGATAATGCTGCACCCTTTATTTCTATTCTATTACCACAAAATCGTGCGATTTAAAGAGAAAATATCACGTTTTGCCCAAATATTTGAAGCAAATAATATACTGCATCGCGCTTGGGGACATTCGGTGTGCGCAAAATGTACACCATATGGGGTCATAAGGTGAGATGCGGACCGTTTGGATCTAAATCCGGGGGGCATTGGGTGAGAATAAATTATGACCTCTTTTAAAATGGGGTCTTTGGGTGAGAGCCAAATGAAGCCTCGAAAATTGAATTTAGTTCTAAATGGCTTTGTTATATCCAAAGAAGTAACAAAATCAGTGATAGATGACTTGTTAATGTTCAAATGGAAATCTTTGGGTGACAGATCGAAAGGAAAAATATGGGGTCTTTGAGTGACAGAGCATGTGCTCATAAAAATATGTGGTCCTTGGGTTACAGCCCTACATACGCGTCACCTCCAAATTGGGAGTTCCCCCTGGTCCTTAAGAAGTCGAGAAACCAAAATACTCTCAAACAAACTGGGGACTGGTATAGTACATGTGAACTACTTCATGAGGTCATTTTTGAGGTCCCCACTTTTAAAAGGTCTTTTTCTCTCTCACACTCCCTTGCCAAACCGCAGAAGTGGGGACATGGCCAAAATTCGGGTCCCCAGAACGCGCTAACCATACGTCCTAGCATTATGTTCATGCCACTAGTCGATAGAGCGCCCCCTATTTCTATTTGACATACGCCCACAGAATTAATTATGTGCATACGCCACTCTTACCCCCGATATATGCTTCCTTAAAAATTGAGAGACCAAAATGCTCTCACAAAAACTGGGGACTAGTGCTTTTGACCCACACAATGGGGTCATTTTTGGGGGTCCCCACTTTTTAAAAACCCTCTCAACTCCATACCCTACACCCCCCCCTTCTCTCTCTCTTTGACGACTTGGGCTAGCAACAAAACATATTCAGATGTTATGTCTCAAAGTCCATGCGAAATGAGGTTCTTTTTTTAGATTTTCATTTTCTAAGAACTTTTATATAAACTAAATTTTCAATTCAGATATCATTTTCGAGTGTTCAAAAGTACACAGCAAAAAATTGCGGTTGATTTACACAATACAAATATCAATTGTGTTAAACCTAAAGACCAATTCAGTGATCCCAGCGCATGTGTAAAAAATAAAATTGTTTATAAATTGCTTAAAAGTGAAGGATAACTCATTCAAATTGTCATTTGGTATTTTTGAAATGACAAATTTGGCAAAAAACGAAGAAAACAGCAGTGCTGACGAAATTGAAGCCCTATTCAAATACATGTAGCTAAATTACAGATTCGTTAAATACACAGCTTTCGGCTGAACCACTCGCAGGCTATGTTAGCACATCTATGACAATGACAAAGATACCAAAATCTGAATTTTAATGATTTTTACGATCGTCCGGATGAGCAAATCACTGAATGGGCCTTTAACAGTGCGAGTATCGAGCCAAGTAACTTTTTTCCAAATTTGTCTCAGAATTTTATGATTTTACGTCAAAAAACTATAGGGGGCCTATAAAAAAAGGAAATAAAATATTTTTCCGTTTCAGCTGACATGGACGCGCTAAGAAAAACGAACGCGCGCGACGGCTTTGAGACATAACAATTTTTAAGCCTTCTCGCAAAATTATGTCCGCTGCGCCGGTCACGTCACCAACATTACTAACATCGTTTGCAACTGGGTGTTGAGACTAGTCGATGTCCCTGAATTATGATACTTTAGACAGGATGTCGATTTCAAACACAAGCATGATAGCCGACAATTGCCATTCGTCATTTTGATGCACATGAACGCATAATGGTTGCTGATTTGCCATTTTCATGAAGATATTAATTGATGTTAAGAGTAGGCCTAAACGTTTTTTGAACATCTTTTACAAGTGCATAACTTCAAAATTCAAACATTCTCAGTACTCAGTACGTGCAGAATATTTTAAAAAAATACGAGAAATGTCAGTTACCGTTCAGTTATGTTCAATGCCATTTTGTCCAAAAAGCAAATGTAACGAATGATTAAATATTAATATAAATTAAACTTTGAATGTTATAACAATTTACAATACTGAACAGTGGTATAAATAAATAAAGCAAATTAGAAACTTAAATAACTTAAATCTAATTATTTTTATGCAATTTTATTAAAATTGAAGGTCCAAACTTGAGTTTAAATGACAAAAAAATTAGTTAAAAAAGAACAATGAAATTGAAAAACCCCTTTGTAATTTAAACACCGATAAACAATGTTTTCAATATTTTGAAACTCTTCTTTATTCATATCAAAAGGTTTCAAACTTGTATCAAAATCGGAACTTTTATTAGCTCAAAAAATCAGAAATCTGCTCTTGTATGTATTGTATGACTTTAACTCTGTGTGGTGTGTGGCTCAATCAATTCTATAGATCTACAATGAGAGAGTGCAAGCTCTTTTCATTAAATGGAATGGAAGATATCTCTAGAGGTGAATTTTATTAATTCAGTTTATTTTTGATCCAGCGCCTAATCATGCTGATGGTGCGTTTACATTTCCACGTGATTTCGTCTGTACAAATGTAATTATTGACCTCATGATGATGCTGTGCCCCCCCCCCCCATAAAAATAAATCATGCGTACTGGCCTGGTTTCATATATCTTGTCTGTTGTTAAAGCCATAATGTATGATTTGCTTTACAGCGACGCCCTCAATTTTACTTGGATTTCCACTCTTTGTATAGTTATAATGCCCAGTGATGTACTAAAATACCACGTAAAAGACTATAGCCTGAAGTGCTTTAATAACAATAAAATTTAAAGGGGCATTTCGTGATCCACAGCCTCATCCCCCACTTTTCTCAAAAAAAAGTTGAGATTTTTATATCACTGGAATACTCTGGCTACATAATGTTTATGTACAAAATATTTCTTGCAGATTAATTCGTTTAGCAAAGATATCGCGAAATTTGAATTTCGTTCTGGTGCACCAGAACGAAATTACAACGTATTGTCTATGGAGCAGTGTAATACACATAATCATGCATAACTCGCAAACGCAAAATCGGAATCAACTGAAATTTTGGGAATATGCTTTTTCGTGGATATGTACTGAAAATGTCATAAAAAGAGGATGCTAGGATCACGAAATACTCCTTTAACTTTTTAGATTAAAACCGGGGAGACCCGGTTTTATTCAGAGTTCACCGATCGAATGCTTGCTAACATGTCCCGTGGATGTCACGTCAGCTTATATGTACACACGTCGAGCGCGATGCTCCGTGCAGTATTACAAGTAGTACACACAAATTATGTAGGCGCTGGAATGAAATCTCAATTTTCTTCACGGTATACCTCATTTGTTTGGCTTGAAATTAAAAGGGGATAATGTGATCAGTGAAAACAAAAATTTAAATAGGGATCTATTCTTTATGCTTATTACTGCTTTAAATCTGGTTTGAAACAAATACCATGTGTTTGTTGATTTTTCTCCAAGTAAAATGTACTGTAGGTCATTGATTTGTATATGTTTTGAGACTAGTAAAAAAAATCTTAGTCCGAATTTGAAAAGCACTTCGCTAGTCCGAATCTGAAAAGCACTTCGCTAGTCCGAATTTAAAAAACACTGCGCTAGTCCGAATCTGAGAAACACTGCTCTAGTCCGAATTTTGGACTAGCGCAGTGTTTTTCATATTCGGACTAGCGCAGTGCTTTTCAGATTCGGACTAGCGCAGTGCTTTTCAGATTCGGACTAGCGCAATGGTTTTCAGTTTCGGACTAGCTGTATGCCTTTTAAATTCGGACTAGCGCAGTGTCGGACTAGCGCCGTGTTTTTCAGTTTCGAACTAGCGCAGTGCTTTTCATATTCGGACTAGCGGAGTGTCGGACTGAAAAAGTGTTTTTCAGATTCGGACTAGCGGAGTGTCGGACTAAAAAAGTGTTTTTCACTAGCGGAGTGTCGGACTAAAAAAGTGTTTTTCAGATTCGGACTAGCGGCGTGTCGGACTAGCGGCGTGTCGGACTAGCGGCGTGTCGGACTAGCGGCGTGTCGGACTGAGCGGTGCACCCCTTCGTGATATACCTTTTGCGTGTGAAAAAGACCGTTTTATATTTGGATAATGTGGATATGCTGCACAGTAACGCATCATGTTGATATCTGCATGAAGTCTACAAATTTGTGAAACTAAGAATGAGACGTCGTAAGAATGACAACGAATTTTAAGTATGTTAGAAAAATGACTTTATTACATACAGAAGACGAGTACAAAAAGAAATAAAGTAGGCCTAATGGCATAAGGTAATACCTATAGGACCTACATAATACTACGGAAGATAAATTTTAACAATGCTTATAATCATGATAGTTAGTGCATTTATAGTGTACAATACATATTGTAAGTTTGAAACATAAAACAACATTTTTGTGATGTTGTGACAGCAGCATAATATGTGTTCCTTATCATTAAATCACCCCACCTTCAGATAATCTGCGTAGATAGCCCGGAGACATCCGTATATATTAGCATATCATTAAATCACTTCGCCTTTCACCTAATCAGCGTTGAGGTTTTCATTACTGATAACGCCCTGGAGACAACCGTATAATTAGCATATCATTAGATTGCTCTACGAGCGTGTTTATAGTGGTGTACGGTATTTATACGGTATCATTATACGCATATGGGATTAGAATGGAATGTGACTTATCCGTTATCTCGGCTGTTTATAGTGGCAATCAATAGCGCTATTCTGAATCCGAGGTGGTTGAACTCAGCGTGTTCGAGGTCACCGCAATGCAATGTGGGAGACACAAATATGGTGCCAGTTTTAAATAGTTTGCCGTCGAAACGATACCGACCATTTATAAAAACATTATTGCTACAGTGCCGTACCATATCTGTAGGTGATGTGTTATTACAGTGACAAATTTGAGCTCGGAGAGTTATATTACCCTGCTCAACTTCCTTGAATAACGGTATCGTTAATCCCTGTCTGTTTATAGTGGCCGTATACGGAAAGAATATACTGCAATATCCATCGATATCGAAGGATATCAGTTCCGTATAATATGTGCGGCAAATAGCGCTATTGGTCTGTTTATAGTGGCGACCAATACCGTATAAGATGTACTTATACGCTAAATACCGGATAATCTGGCTCACTATAAACACGCTCTACGCTAGTACCAATCAGCGTGTTTACTGAGCACTGATATGCATGTTCGCAAAGTATATATTAGATTTTACAATCAATCACGATAAATAACGAAGTTCCAATGTACTTTAATTGGGAGAAAACCTTGACACAAATCTGGCAATTGTACTGTGCAAATATTTATGGCTGCTTCCAACCATATAATATTTTTGTGCAAGATCCGGTATGGGTCAAAAGTGATTCTAGTATTTCCAATAATTATTACTTCTATCAGAAGATCACTGTGAGGTACGGTGTCCAGCTTGTATGTAATGGATCGTTAATGTTATAGTGAGTAATTAGTATAAAAATACCCAATGGAACTGCATCGCACAATATCACTTGTGTCGTTTCAGACTACAAAAATTGTGACGAAAGTTTCATCTCATACTAAACGCCATTAAAGGCCAAAAGTGACAATATAATGGTGCGTACTCGCTGCGGCGAGTACGCCCAAATATCTGTAGATTTGTGACCTTTGAACCGTACCAAAGCAAGATTATCCACCAGAAATACCGGGTAAAAATAATATTATCTTACTAGTTGGCTAATGTTGTATGTATGTAGGGGTGTGTAGGGGTATATGTATGGGCTGGGCTGGGGTGTGTATAAAAGGCTCTGTCAGTTTTTATTCGAATATCACCAAATTCACACGGGAGATCGAGGAAATAACCGGGAATATAAGAGGAGTGTTATAAAATATATTCGGTTGAAATCGGAGGTCAAAGATCAAAATTCAAATTTTAAACTTTGTCCGATTGGGCTTAAACTTCGTGCGTGGAATCTTTTATATAAGGGGAATGTGAAAACAATACAATCGAGGTCATCCAAGGTCAAAGGTCATCATTTTGTCAAATTTTAATCTTGGTGGTTGTAATCCTTGATATGAGGGGAGCATGACTAAAATAAAATCAAGGTCATCTGAGATCAGAGGTCAGCTAGGGACTAAATTTCAAACTTCGCTCGAATGGGCTTACACTTGGTGAAAGTAATTCTTCATTATAAGGGGTGCATGAACAAAATCCAATAATGAGGGGAACATGTCAAAAATAAAGTCGACTTCATCCGAGGTCAAAGGTCATCAGACCAAGGTCATGCATGGCCAAAGGTCATATGGGTTCAATGGGGTCAAACAGACCATTGACATTGATATCCTTCCATTTACAGGTGGATATTATACGAAGATGGTGACTTCAAGGGTCAGCAGTACATCGTTACTGAAGGGTCCTATCCTGAAGCAAAGGACTGGAAAGGTCGCAACGACAAAATAACATCACTGAGGCCAGTAAAAGAAGTAAGCTATACGCTGGCGAAGTTGCGTAATTAATCGGATTAATTACCATAGCAATTGGTGAAAACAATTTTGAACATACCGCGCTGCACTACAAAGCAGGTTACACTCATCACCTGTGTATGTCTGCAATCATAAATCGTGTTCACACGGTCGGATATAAGTCACTTATTACCGGTAATAAGTCACTTTTACCGGTTATAAGTCGCTTATTACCGGTGACGGTGATAACTCACTTATGTCCGAACGTGTGATCACGAGATTGAATACAATACTGGTCTTTTCAAAGATACTAATCTTACAGCTACAAGTGATCAGCATGGTATGGTTCAATGCGGAGGTACAGCGTGAACGTATCAGTGCAGCGCGGTATATTCAAAATTGTTTTCACCTATTGCTATGGTAGTTAATCCGATTATTACGTAACTTCGCTAGCGTATAACAATCACAAAAGCAATCAAGGCTAGTCCGTCTTGCTCGACTAGTTTTGCTCTTTCTAATTCCTAGTCAGTCATGCTCGACTAGTTTGTTCGACTTCAGATACAGGGTGAGTCAAAAAGGTGCAATTGTGCAAAGAATGTATCTTTATTTTATAACAAGGTTGAACTTTTTAGGTTTTAATACGCTATGTGCATGACATATTCATTAGTGACCTTGTGTGAAAAAAAGAAGTAATTAGCACTTACCGTTATCTTTTATGGCACATTTTATAGCGACACCCTATTATAATACTTGTCCACGAGACATCTAAATTTTGAATGTCAGCACACTTTATATGAGATATATTTGGAACAACTGCCATTTTCTTAACCTCATTGGCACTGAAGTAGAATGGAGCACCCAAAGTTGTATTGTCCCTGGTTTTGTTTAAGTAGAAGAAACATTAATTTGTTGTTATTTTGAATTTCATAATTACCTTTACATTAAAAAGAAACAAACAAATTTGCGGGCGGGTTATTCAAATGTAGAAAGGAAATGCGTGCAAATTGAAGTGGTGTGAATTACAAAACATCCAGTAAGTTGGACATATAGCAGGGAACAGCAAAATTGGAGTTGGATTCGGGTGAGGTGTATGAAGGACGTAAGTAATGTTTAAGTTACTTTGAACCCAAGAAGGAATTGAAAGAACGTAAAAAACAACCTTGATTTAAGTTAAAGTCATCCGCATTGAGTGTTCTCATTCAAAATAATACATGGTGCCTCGTGGACAAGAAGTTAAACTGAGTATCGCAGTGAAATGACTCATAAAATGTAAACGGTAGTTGCGATTCACTTTCCCTTTTTTCACAAAAGGCGATTATTGAGTGTGGCATTCAACAATGGGAAACAAGTTCAACTTGGTTCTCGCGTAAATATCGATTCTTTGCCCTGATGCACTTTTTTACTCATCCTGTCTCTCTGATTCACTCTGCATGTAAAAACCAACGGCAATTCTGTTCAGTACGGGAAGAACCGCAGATTCATACCGTAGGTACAAGTCCTTATAAGCCCATGGCGCTGCGGCCCGCGATATTGTGTTTCACACATCATATTTTGCAAATTTTGATTTTTTTGTTCGTTTTTCATAATTTAACACGGACAATGACATAATAAAATACACCTCACTAAAAATAAATCTGAAAGATTAACGGATGTTATCACCAAGTGAAGTCTTCAAACCTCCGAAAAAAGCTTTGATGTGCGCGGGTAGAGCACAACATTTTGGTATTTTATACTATTTAGGTCCTTGATCGGGATAGGAAACTGGATCCTTTCCTCTTTTTTTCCTTGGGCTTCCCGATTTTCTCTTTCATCTCACGTGTCGAGGCCACTTTTCTCTTTCATTTTTGTCAGGGTGACCATCCCCCTCATGGCTACGCTACAATTCATGCTTCCATTTAGGCACAGATAGATAATGGCGGCCCATTCTTAAAACTTACCTTTATCATGGCAAGCCGTTCGTGTCACAACAATGTGCAGCTATTAGTATAGCTGAAGGGCAGTTCATACTTACGTATTTTCAGATTTGTTGCATTAAACATCGCCTGAAGTAAACATTTTCAATTTTACTTATTCAGCCTGCTTTTGCGACAGAAATCCTCAGTATGGAATTCGACATCGCCGCTGGCTTACTGAATACCACTCCTGTTGCTCTTGTTAATCTGTCGCAAACCAACAATACCACCGTTGTTCAAGAAGCTTCATGGAGCACCACCCAGTCTGTAAGCACGACTAGAACCTACGAGTGGCATTGGGAGAACTCCACAGCAGTTGGGGTTGACGCTACCTACACATGTGGCGTACCTATCATTGCCCAGGGAGAAATCACCATGAGCACTGAAAACACTTTCTGTGTTGGAGAAAGCAACGGTGAGGAGAATACGCAGACGGATGAGTGGACCGTTGAGTTGCCAGCAAAAGTACAACCTCAAACCACTCTGACCGTCCAGGCGATGATTCAAGAGGGAAAGATGGATGTGCCATTCAAGGCTATGCTGAAGAGAAACGAGAAGACCTGGGAGGAGCGTGGTACATACTATGGCACCCAGAGCTTCAATTTACATGTAGATTATACAGAAACTCCACTTTAACATGTGTAAGGGGGTGAAAATATGCCCAATGGTACACTCACATCCCATAGACTATTGGTAATTCTGAGCCATGACTAAGGTCAGCAAGTTTGTCCAGATGACCTGATATAACAAAGCGCTACTCAAGCCGTCCATCATTCTTGCTCGACTAACATGACTAATACAATTTTCAGCTTGACTATGTTCTGAAGCATGACGAGTAAAATGAGAACTGTTTGACTAATGTGTAGTTTGACGAGAAAAAATCAGGTTCGGTTTGACGAGCAAAAACCCATCGTGACTATACAAGTCTGACGAGATGGATATGAAACATCCTGGAAGACTGAGCATCACTAGTCCTGACCAGATGTCGAGCCTGTGACGAGCATGCAACGGACTGGGGTCTGTCTACATTTCCAAAAGATAAATGAAATCCCAGATATCAGGTGAATATACTGTAAGTACAAGTTCGGTAGATTAAAGAGCATGTAATTTAGCTTGCTTAGTTGTTTTGTTTTCTTCATGTAGTTAAGCTTACGAAGTAGGTAAGCTTACATGATGTACTTCGCAAGTCATAAGCTGAGTCATGAGCAAAACAAACAAACCATTAGCTAAAATACTTGCTCTGTAACTCCACCAAGCTATTGATATAATTTGTACTTATTGTATACTCAGTTGATTTCTGGGATTTCATTACTCTTATTGGAATTATTTGCCACAATCAGAAATGCTGGACTAATGTCAAAATGTGCTGGACTGCCTGAGATGTTGCAAAGCTCTAATCAAAATTGACACCATTTAGACTAATCGAAATCCCTAGTCAAGCAACATCCATATTAGTCAAGTTACATTTTAGTGTATCCACCTGGTTTGACTAGTTACTTGACTACCTGGCAACTATTCCAGCAATAAAGACCAAGGTGTGAGTCAGAGTTGTATTAGTCAGAACTGGCACCATCTGGACAAATGTTTCATTGGTCAGTATGACCATGGTTTCGGGATGTGAGTGTAATGACCATGACCACACAGAGTGTGAAGTAAAAAGTATGTTATGAGCAATTAAAAAAGTAAACAAAAGTTATTATTAGCTCTCTAACAAATTATTATTACTCTCCTTTATTATCTCTCCTTAAAATAACTAATCATAATAATACTTCCTTAACTTTCTTATACAATTGTATTCATAGCAGGCTAAAGACATATTAAACCATATATTGTGGGAGTGGAGGGTGGGATAACTTCCATTATTATTATTATTGTTATTAGGCTATCTACGCGGTAGGGGCCTGGTACAGGGGTAGGCCTATGTCTGGATGAATCACATTGTCAGAGAATTAATTTCATCCAAATTTAAAAACAAAAGTAGGTATAATGAAATTTGTCTTATTATGCAATCAATCATGTTTGGTTCGGATAGCTGGTAGGTAAACATGAAAATGATCGAATGTTCTTTTTAGTCATCCAGTAGTTGTAAACCAGGTCAGCTGGTCACGTGTCTGAGGAAGTCTGCCTGGGAAGTCTGGTGCTTCCAGACGCAACGTAGCAAAGTTGCAAAAAGCATAAAAAGTTAAGTAAGTTTCAGTATTAGATTTATTTTTAAAAATCTTTTAGCATGAAATATTTGTGTCAGGAAAGCTCTTTAAGCGGAGGCGCCCTATTTAACGTTATCTTTGGACATGGTGTATTTAAGAAAATAACTATTTTATGTCATTGTACATTCATTGCGGTAATAAAAAATATTATAGTTCACACCAACTGTGTCCATGACTGGTCAATACATTTATTTTAAATAGTAAGTAATAATAATATAGCAAGACATAATGAACCCAGCAAACACAAAATTTTCTTAACGTTTAATCAAATAATATTAAAATTTCGGGTTATATAAAGATCATGGATAGGTTTTTAATAAATATTTTTGCAACAATTTCTGTAAAACGTTGTGTGTTTGCTGAGAAGTTCATTTGAATATCGTAGAATTCCATCAAAAAAGTACAAGCAAATATCCCCCTAAACGAGTGTTTTGGTGTTTTGTGGTTTTGTTTTTTTGTAGTTTTTTTTTTATTTTTTATTTTTTTTTATTTTTTTGTTTTTGTTTTTTGACGAAAAAGATAAACGCGGCAGACACCTTCCACAAACACATTACATTATATTGGTCTTACAATAATAACTGTTTGTACAGCCGCCTGTATCAGTAATATAGTTGTTTTGTGGAGGTGTCTGCCTTTTGTCTCTTAATACTCGTTTAGAGGCATATGATTGTTGAACAATACTTTAAAAAGGAATAGTTTGCCACATCTCAGTTGTTGTGTAACTTGTGCAAGAAATTTCGTACCACTATGCTATAGCCTTTTTGGAACGTTTTATCCAATGAATGCGTGCCAAAAGTCTCTTGCCCCTGAATTTGACCTGCCAAAAATTGCTAACTAAATAAATAAATCTGTTTCATGACCGGGTGGCACTCAACCATAGAACCCCTTTTCTGAAGTCGAATACACCCGATGACCCCCTTTTTACAAGTTTTTTAGGTTCAGGTACCCAAAGACCCCCTTTCCCTGAATTGAATATGTCATAAAATAATGAGGAAATTAAATATAAAATTAAACTTGTTAAATCTATTCAACTGGACTCACGGTTTCACACCTTATCCTAGGTGCATCTTCAGGCCGTCTGTTGGTCTGTCGGCAATTGGTCACTGACCAGTGGCGAGATGGTGTTGCCAGAGGTCGTAGATTTAGAGCCAAACTTCTTGGGAATGTTCTTAATAACGGAATTGTAGGCCCCCGCCAAGTTGTGACGCAGGCCGCCTCCCCTGTTGAGTGAAGGCTGTTCTTTCTTAACATAGATCGCTTCTTTTACTCCTCTTTCGTACCACCTGCTATCCAAATGCGTGTATACTGCAGAATCCCCACAACTGGTGCTGGCACGTCTGTGTTGGTACATACGCTTAGCCAAGGTCTGTTTTGTTTCACCGATGAACAAGTCCTGGCAATTGTTGACCTTGCATTCAATGGCATAGACAATGTTGCTCTGTTTGTCTTTGGGTGGCTTGTCTTTTGGGTGAACCAGCTTTTGTCTCAAAGTGTTCGTCGGTTTGAAAGTGACGGGGATATGATGTTGGCTGAAGATCCTACGAAGTTTCTCCGATAGATCTGACACGTATGGGATGGTAATGTTCTTGCGCTGAACCGGCGTGTCGTCGTTTGGCGTGTCGCGAGTGTCAGCGTCGTTGGAAGCACGTTTCTTAGTGGGAAGCGCTTTGTGAAAAGTCCATTGGCGATATCCACACCCACCCAAGGCTGATTTAAGGTGTTTATGCTCCTCCTCTTTCACGATTTCATTAGAAGAGATGGTATCGGCTCTATGGAACAGAGTTCTGATGACCCCAAGCTTGTGTATTAAGGGGTGATGTGAATCGAACAGTAAGTATTGGTCAGTGTGTGTGTCCTTGCGATATACTGACGTTTCAATTTTGCCGTCACTTTGAACGTGGACCGAGCAATCCAAAAAAGCAAGTTTTCCTTCCTTGATGGTCTCTTGGGTGAACTTGATGTGTTCATTCACTTGGTTAATGTGTTCAAAGAAGGGGGACAGCTGGTCTTTGTTTATCTTCACCCAGGTATCGTCGACGTAACGATACCAGTGCGTCGGTGGCGTACCGGTGAATGAATCTAAGGCTGTGCGTTCAAATTGTTCCATAAACAGATTCACCACGATTGGAGATACTGGCGAACCCATCGCGCAACCATGGCGCTGTCTATAAAATTTGCCATCATAGACAAAATAGGTAGTGTTCAAGCACAGTTCCAGTAATCCGCACACTTGCGATGCACTCAGTTCAGTCCTATCCTTCCAGGTGTTATCCTTCGCTAACCGATCGCGTACTACGTCTACCGCTTCCTTAGGTGGTACACAGGTAAAGAGTGCCGACACATCATATGAAGTTATAGTTTCCTCGTCATTTAACTGTATGTCCTGAATTTTATTGACAAAATCCTGCGAATTGATGATATGATGCTCAGACTTCCCAACCAGAGGGCCGATTACATAGGCGACATGTTTGGCTATATTATATGTAACAGAATCCACACTACTAACAATCGGTCTCAGTGGAGCATGTACTTTGTGAATTTTGGGAAGACCATAAAATTTGTCTCCTGTTCAGTTGTGTATTCGACTTCAGAAAAAATCTACGACCTCTGGCAACACCATCTCGCCACTGGTCAGTGACCAATTGCCGACAGACCAACAGACGGCCTGAAGATGCACCTAGGATAAGGTGTGAAACCGTTGCCTCTCAAAACCGTGAGTCCAGTTGAATAGATTTAACAAGTTTAATTTTATATTTGATTATACCTGGATGAATGACAACCTTCACAAACGAATGAGGAAATTACAAATTCTTTTATTTCGACAAAATTTGTATTGTATTGTAAATTTGGAAAATTTTGAAAATAGTTGGATTTTGCTCAATATTTTTGAAATTTTCTACCCGATGACCCGTCTTTTTAAAAGTCAAAACTTTTTCTGAATTCGAATACACAACTGATCCGGAGACAAGTCAGTACGTTCGTGCAAACTCGTATCTTGTCTCAACACTTCGCGTATCGCTTTCACCGCATCAACCGGGGGGATACTGGACTCTACCTCGCCAAATGACGTCACAGGGTGACGTCATCGGGTCTCAAGGTGTATAACATCACAACCCAGCTGAAGGTCAGTGGTACTGGCAGAGCCCTGACACTGAATAATTTGCATGGCAAAATGACCCGTCACCTCCGCAGCCAATTTGGTTTCGCTCCATCGAAATCAAGCCAGGAATAATAGACAAAGGGATAGGCATCCTAGTCTGCTGCCCTCTTTTGAAATATGTATCCTAGGTCTCACAATAGGCGGATTAGCGGCCATTTTGTCTTCGACATGATTTTATTCACATGTCCTTATATTTTAGTACACAAATATACAAGTTAACAGGTTTACAATTTTAAAATTGTATTTTGAGTATACAATATATTCTGTAGTAAATAGATCAAATGACGATGATTGTTAAGGTATTATATGCTTGATAGAATTAAACTGTTTGACCAGCTAGTATTCTCCTCCGCCGTCAGTGTGATTCCAGTCACTCCACGTACCGTGTTGCGAAGGTGGAGGAGTCTAAAGCTGTATTGACGAACACGCATGCGTTAAAAATGATGTAGCCTAGGTCGAACAATAGCGTGACGTAGTTTCCGGCATTGTTCCTATGCACTTTCACCCTCCTGCTTTCCTGGAGTCCATAATGACTTAGGTTACGCTCTCAGCCAGAGTCCGACGCTGCATTGTACTAGAAATACATTTTCTGTGAAATCGCTATAGAGCCAACCGGGAACACGTATTCAATTTATAAATATAGCATTAAATTAGTATCACCCTTGTGGCCCCGTGCAGTGGAAAACCTTAATTCTTTCATTAAAAGGAAACGAAAATTAAAAAAACACGGATCTACCTGTGCACCTATAAAATGGGCACAGCAATTTGTCTCAAATATGAATGAATTTTAAAAAACATACGGGATATGATGAACATTGACCTGACGCCATGATAGTAGGATCTATTAGTCGTTTTATATACAATGTATATACCGTATTGTCCTAATACCAATATTTGTCATTATATATGATGAGTAATATAAGCAAAGTAAATGTGCAGTTCATGCACAAACGAATACTGATCTTTATGATATTCAGGTCAGAGAGTAGTTATTCTTGAGAGGGCACTCACCTCATTTGCATGGCAAAATTACCCGTCTCCTCTGCAGCCAATTTGGTTTTGCTCCATCGAAATCAAGCTGGTCACGGAGGAGACTACTTTCCTTTGTGTTTGTTCATTTGTGTATGGAGAGCCCTTCTTGGAGTCCGTTTGGACTCAGGCTACGCTCTCAGCTAGAGTCCGACGCTGCATTGTACTAGAAACACCTTCTCTGTGAACTCGCTAGAGCAAGGAAAATAAAAACTGGTTTCATTACTATCTGTTTTGAGCTTTTTTGCAGGTCTGCGACCATGGTGTTACCACAACTGTCTTTGCGTCATTAACATGTGCTGGAGTCTAGCACAGGTCAACCAAAGTCCCGGATTTTAATAAGACAATAATGATTGACACACACACCAGGAAGTTTCTCATCCAAAAGAATGAGAAAATTTAAATTCTCACCATTTTGGCCGTTTCTCATCAAAATGTCCGTTTTCTCATCCAAAACTTCCTTTAGTGTATTAAGTTAGGCCTATTGATCGTAAATTTGCTGGTAGGGTAAAACTCGTTTTAGGGGGGTGTTTAAATAAGTTGGCCACACATGCGTATAGGCCTACATTATCATACTTGAGTGCCCCTCCCCCCTCCCCGGTGAAATTTGAGACTCATTTGGTCACCGTCCTATTAAAGCGTCCTTGCCCACACGAGTCGCCCAGGAGTAGGCCCTACCCGGCATTATTAATTATTAGTGGTTCAGTCTAAACGCAGGACAACCGATTCTTTTGTTCTGCTTAGTCGCGCTAAAAGTCGATCGATACATGTTAAAATCAGCACAATTCCGAGATGCACCTTTTGCTATGAAATTTATTTTCTCGGTCAAATATAAAGCAAAATTTTTTTTTTCTTCAGTAATGTCAAATAAAAACATAGTGCTTGGATGAACATTTTTTAAAAATCCTGGTGTTAAAATTAAGCATCAAATTGTGTCTTTTAGTGTGATATTTTTGATTTTTATAGGCCTTTAGTTCGCCCGTGAGCTTTTTACAGAATTCATTTTTAGCGTCTCAAACTAATATAGTTTGCTAAAGAAAGATATTTCCCACCTCTGTAAAGCACATCGTGTGGGTCTATATATTATAGTTTTGTCAGAATTTCCGTTTTTATTTTACCCTTTTTCCTTCATCCTCCGAAAATGTCAAAATCAGTACTTTATCTCGAGAGCAACCAGCTGAATTAATCGATAT
The DNA here is from genome assembly GCF_039555335.1 of Amphiura filiformis. NCBI lineage: Eukaryota > Metazoa > Echinodermata > Ophiuroidea > Amphilepidida > Amphiuridae > Amphiura > Amphiura filiformis. The sequence goes on from NC_092640.1 coordinate 34,641,945, forward strand.
TTCAATTGTTGTCAACCAGGTCCCTTTTCCATTGAAAACCAGGATTGCCTGACCAGCGATTTGGTAGCCCAAATCCCCAATTCTGGTAAATGAGGTGAATTTTGGAAATTTGCTCCCGTGATAGCATGCAATTTCAATTTATAGGGGCTATGGATTCCATGATTATGAAAACCATTTTGTCTGTTTGTTTGTTTGTTTGTTTGTTTGTTTGTTTATTTACCTAGGATGAGGTCCATGGGAAAATCCACTGTCCAAACCTAGAAAAATTCGCGTGTTATTAGAGGATTTTAATTTTCTGTCCCTCCTATCTCCAGGTGAATTTTGAATGACCCCCCCATCGGGCATCGCGGGTTGGCATTTTCATTACACCCTTCAGACTTGCGTTCGGGTTTGTGTAGGCCTATTTGTCATAATTTAGCGCTATAGGACCTACTTTATAAATGTATAGCTATAGCCGTGCTATATAAATATTATAAGGTACCGGTATGTAATATTATGTAGGCCTATGGGGGTGGGGTGGGTACTCAACACATTTTAACCATGACTTACAATGCAAGGCTCATTGTTGCCATAAATGATTTTTCCTTTAGGTCATTATAATAGGTTGTTATAAACTTCCATGTTTAACCTTGTATTGTTTTGGCTGCTTCATTATGACTTTCGGTGGGTTTAAGCAATTTCAAACAAACACAAACTAAAGGCACTATACCCAGTCACCTTCATGACAATTGAAACACCAGGTAATTTCTTTGCTATATTGAAGTTCTGGCAACACTCTATCCAGGCCGGGCACCCAGAGATATCGATCCACAATGCTAGTATTAGCCGAAGATTTCACGCGTGGATTTGAAAATATTTCAGCTGGTAGTCAAAAATTATGGAATCAAAACGGAAATTCTGACAAAACTATAATACATAGACCCACACGATGTGCTTTACAGAGGTGGGAAATATCTTTCTTTAGCAAACTATATTAGTTTGAGACACTAAAAAATGAATTCTGTAAAAAGCTCACGGGCGAACTAAAGGCCTATAAAAATCAAAAATATCACACTAAAAGACACAATTTGATGCTTAATTTTAACACCAGGATTTTTAAAAAAAATGTTCATCCAAGCACTATGTTTTTATTTGACATTACTGAAGAAAAAAAAATTTTGCTTTATATTTGACCGAGAAAATAAATTTCATAGCAAAAAGGTGTATCTCGGAATTGTGCTGATTTTAACATGTATCGATCGACTTTTAGCGCGACTAAGCAGAACAAAAGAATCGGTTGTCCTGCGTTTAGACTGGGTTAGCTTCCCTAAATACAGTCGCGTATCGTGTTGTCAATTATCGTTACTTGTGTCCATGGATATGACCCCATGTATAAGTAGTCTTCATAGAATTCACACAGTCTATGCCATGTCATTTACGGATACAAAGAGGATAATAATGTTGAGGGCGCCCACAAAATCTTACACCGTCTTACACAATGTTCCAAGGCAAAGTTCAGTTTAATATTTACTCATCGTACAGGGTGTCCCAAAAGTCTCGATACCTTTTTAAACCTTTGTATCTTTAGAAAGAAATGGTATACAGAAAATTTGAAAACATATTTGGAAAGAAAACACTTGGGCAATTTTTTGGTACCAAACTTGTCCCCTTTTGTGCCTCCTAGTTAAAAAATAATGTTAGATGAATGTACAGGTTCATAACGCGTAGTACCATACAGCAGTTATTCTTTTTTTCTGAACATTCACAGATCTTCTTGGGCTTGCTAAGCACGTCTTACTTGATCAGTGTTTCATGTAGATCGTCCCGTCTTCCTACGTCCATAGCTCACTGAATCATGCACTGATCCTGTCTTCTAGAATTTGTTGACAATGTTTTTTATGCAGCATTTTGATGGTGCTTGAGCATGTCCAGTGAGTTGATAATATTCTTTGAACTTCTTTTGAGTAAGTTTAACCGATTTCGTTTTGGCATAAAACCAAAGAATATGAATTCATTGTTGTATATTGTAAGTCATGTTGAAACAACGCCATTTATTACTTATTCATGCATACAAAATGTCATCACTGCAAAAACAAACCGCTTAAATGCGCTTGAATGGAATGCCGGGGAGAACAATGATTTCAACAGGACGGTGCGACTCCACATACAGCGAAAGTGACTCTCGAGTGGCTTGAAAAACTTTTCCATGAGAAGATCATATCCCTCAAAACTGATCAACCTTGGCCACCTCTAGATTCTCTAGATTTAAGTCCACCTGATTTTTTTTTCTGTGACCGAGTGTATAGCACAGAACCTCGCAGCATACATGACTTGAAGGAAACATAAAGAGTGAGATAAGAAAAATTGACAGAAACACTTGCAGAAGCGTCAACATAAAGAGTGAGATAAGAAAAATTGACAGAAACACTTGCAGAAGCGTCATTGCAGAACTTCACCGTCAGAGTATGCGAGTGTGCAAATTTAAATGGTGGACATCTTTGGTATATCCTGAAAGGCTAAACTACTTGAGGCAAAACATAAAAAACCCATACTACGGAAGAACAAAGTAAAATAATGTGAAGTTGTTGGAATATTGTTTCAATTTGACAGTGTTCCAGGTGATTTATTGCTTTGCCATTAACCATTTTGCATATGCGCGACGCTGGTTCGTGCATAATGTCTTCTGACTGAGTATGAAAAAGGGAGTTTCAAATTGACAATTCAGTAATGATCGGGGTATCAACTCAATCAAAACATTATAAAATCCTTGAGATGAGGAAAATTACTTTACCAAGTTACTTTGTTAGATTGTGAGCAATTACAGAAGAGGGTGCTTTTTTTGACAATTCGTTTGCATTTAATTAAGTGTTTTTGTTTATCCGCTTGAAAGAACAGTTTTCAATATGATAAACATTCGCTCGTATCTTCGTATTAAAACATGCAAATATTAGCAAATTTGGTACCAAAAAAATTGCCGAAGTGTCTTCTTTCCAAATATGTTTTCAAATTTTCTGTATACTATTTATTTTTAAAGATACAGCGGTTTAAAAAGGTATCGAGACTTTTGGGACACCCTGTACAAATACAGACGTTTTATTGTGTGATGATGTTGTCTGGATGGGTGGACAGTTGTCACACTGTGGAAAAACAACAACCGGGAATCCGCATTCATTTACAAATAGCATTAAATGAGTATCACATAGTGGCCTCCTTGCAGTGGAAAACCTTAATTCTTTCATCAAAAAGAAATGAAAATGACCAAAAAAACCGGATCCACCTGTACGCCTATAAAATGGGCACAGAAATTTGTCTCAAATATGAATGAATTTTAAGAAACATACGGGATATGATGAACCAATGACCTGACGCCATGATAGTAGGATCTATTAGTCGTTTTATATACAATGTATATACCGTGTTGTCATAATACCAATATTTGACATAATATATAACGAGTAATATTTAGTATTGTAAATATGCAGTTCATATGCACAAACGAACATTGATCTTTATGATATTCAGGTTGTTGTACATCTCATATAACATGTCATATAGGAGGTCATATGTGTTGACCTTCTCCTATTGTATTTGTTCATCTGTGTATGGAGAGGATTAGCGCCATTAAAACTCCATCAGTATTTGGGCGTAGTTCAGTGAACTCACCAGATTGCTATTCCAAGTACTTTGATAAATACAGATAATATGTATTAATGGGTCGAGGCGATTGCATTGAAAAACTAATAAATTATTCATAACAGTTACGTAATCAATCGATAGTGCGGACACTTTTCATTTACAAACCACCAAAATTCGTAATCTTTTAGCGTTGGAAAAGAAACACGTGAATAGAGTGTCATAGCCCTGATTCAGGTTTTTGTACATCACATTTTACATGTCACATAGGAGGTCATACGTGTTGACCTTCATCTATTGTATTTGTTCATCTGTGTATGGAGAGGATTAACGCCATTAAACGCCATTAAAACTCCATCAGTATTAGGGCGTAGTTCAGTGAACTCACCGGATTGCTATTCCAAGTACTTTGATAATACAGATAATAATGTATTAATGGGTCGAGGCGATTGCATTGAAAAACCTAATAAATTATTCATAACAGTTACGTAATCAATCGATAGTGCGGACACTTTTCATTTGCAAACCACCAAAATTCGTGATCTTTTAGCGTTGGAAAAGAAACCACGTGAATAGAGTGCCCTCTCAAGAATATCAACTCTCTGCCGCAACGTTGGTTGCTCCAAAGTACGTTAATCTGGTTGAATAGATTGAATTTATTCCCTCATAGAGCGTGTTTATAGTGAGACAATCTTTCCGTTATTTAGCTAAACTACCGCGTAGTCTAGATTTGCAATGGTTAGTAAAACATAAACAAATATAGACTGCGTGGCAGTCCAGCTAAATACCGCATAATCTGGCTCACTATAAACACGCTCATTGTATGATTCCCAGATGATTGAGAGTATTCACAAAAAGGTACTTTCCATTGTTCTTTGCCCTGCAGTGTGCGTGCGCATCGTAGTCTGCTCAGGGCATGTGAATTTTAAATCTCCCACCACATTTCATATAGCACAAGAAAGCCATTGAACAGTGAAGCGGTTCGTTCGGGCATATCGACAGACCAATCCCTCGCCTTTGTTGATAAACAATAATGTAAAGTGGTCTATACTATGGGTCCTTTCATCTTTTCTGTTTCGGTTTCGGTTTCCGGTTTCGGTTTCGGATCTCATTGTTATTTTGAAGTGTTAGCATGGTACGTGTGAACAATCCTTTTATTCTAGTCTTTTGTTAACTACAGAAAAGTTGAACGAAGATAACTTCTGTTTCGGTTTCGGGAGTTATGTTAATTTCTGACATGAAAAAAGTGAGATGAGAGGGTTGATGCTAATCTAGACAAAAGAAGTGTCTAAATTTTACGGTCCTAAATTCGCGATATATTGTACGGCTTCAATTGACTTGCGTTGGGTGTGTAGGTACTCCAGCGTAAGCGGGAGTAGATTGTGAAAATAGCCCAGCCAAGGGGGTGACACTAAATTCACGGTTGTTCTATTAGCAACGCAAAATCTATGAAAAATTCAGCTGGTTTACTAGCTAGAAAGTGAGGCCAGTTATCGATCCGTTATAGCTCGTTATGAATAATTCATGTTCGACCCCTTGGATCATGTTAATTGAGTTTGGCAAACAACAACGTTGTTAGTTTTGCGAACTTTGCCTGTTCAATGAGAGTATAGCGCGCCCCCAATACATCTGGGCACAAATCACGCGAAAACGATCCAGTTTAATGAAATGGCGGACGGGTATTCCCATCAGGCACCAGTGATATGTTTTTTCAAAGAAAACCTACTAATTTGATATGAAATGACATTTTGCAATAGCAAAGTCAAAATTAGGACTTGCTGTCAATAATATGAAGGAAATATGTGACAGAGGCAAGGTGGGAAATACAAGTAATATTTAAGTTATAATAACCTTTGATACCCGACCTGACCTTCCACCATGGCGCCATGATTCGTCTGATGTATTTCTATTATGCTCTCAAGTAAAATAAAATACCAATCTGCACTGTGCAGACAATGTTACTTGGCTCCCAGCATGAATTATTGATTTTATACGGAGGTAAATGCACAGTGTATGTGCATGATGTGCAAGCATACTCCAAATATTTACGGTAAATCTGAATAGTGGTTACATGTTGCATGTCACATGTTCGGGAAAACACGTGGCAACATTTTAAGATTTCAGGCTTGTTTACTAGTTAAGTGCCATTTGTACTCTTTATTATTTATCTTTGTTAATTAACATATATTTTAAATGCTGCTAAATCGTGGTTGGCTGCCCATGATAT